>NC_053027.1:280324966-280502732 GCF_003073215.2 Triticum urartu | reverse complement strand
AACCACGGCCACCTATGGGACCAGGAGGCCCCTTGCTGGTTCAGCAGGGGGATGTCGCATTGAACAAAGAGCAGATGAGCATGGGGCAGCAAAACAGAGATCACGCAGGCAGTTTTACGTAGGTTCGTGCCGCCGCGAGGCGTAAAACCCTACTCCTTCTTTGGTGGATTGATGGTGGAAAGGTGGTGGTGGAGGATAGTACACTTGCCCGACAAGGGTTGCCTCAGGGCAACAACGACTACGCGCGTATGGGGTGCGGGTTATCCGACCTTCTAACCCATTCTACGGTTGCCATGGGCTTTCTTTTATAGATAAAGGGGTTACCACAATGTCAAAGTAGTCATTATGCACTGATAAGACATCAAACAGTGCTATCATACCTAACTCTATGGGCTGACAAGGCGCATTAAATGCACCGCTTAACGTCATATCGTTGGTTGCCCAGCAGGGAAAACCAACGCAGTGCTCAAGAGGTAGCAAGAAGGATTTCTGGCGCCGTTGCCGGGGAGATTCGTGCCAAGTCAAATCAAGATTTGACTCCCAACAACGAGTCATTTCTGGCGCCATTACCAAGTACCCATCACAAACTCTTATCCCTCGCATTACATTATTTGCCATTTGCCTCTCGTTTTCCTCTCCCCCACTTCACCCTTGCCGTTTTATTTGCCATCTCTTTTCCGCTCACCTTTCTTTCGCCATGTGGAATCAAAATGGGTTGGGGGTTCTCTCCCGAGTTTTAGTACTTTTGATAATCCTTCTATTCTCCCTAAACTAATAAAAAATGATGCTATGGAAAGACCTACCGAAGTTATCAATGAGAATCTTAATAATTTTGACGAAGATGATTCCGGAATTTTTCGTTATTTACTCGATGAATCTTTTAAAGATGCTTGGGATAGACTATTAAGGATCCAGGCCAGCTATGTGCCCCAATACCAAATTGAAATTTACTTAAGGATCTTTTATGTTGCCCTACATTCTTCGTTTAAGCATGTCCTAGATTCTATTTTTGAAGAAGGTTTTCTTGAAGGGGATGCCATAGATACTTATGAAAAGATGAAAACCATATTTGGGCACCCCATTAATGAGAGGGTTGAATCCACATCTCTTTTGCTCTCCTACCAAAACGAATCTATCAAAGAGATGAAAGCTAGCTTAGATGCAAATTTCCGTAAAATGCTTAATCTTTCTTCTACCATTAACAACCATGTGCTTTCAAAATAGAAAGATTAATGCCGTAGATAATAAGTTTGCTCTTTTCTTCCCTAAAACCAAAGATGGCAATACCTAGATCTATCTTCGCTTTTATGCCTAGCTAGGGGCGTTAAACGATAGCGCTTGTTGGGGGGCAACCCAATTTTATTTTTATTCCTTGCTTTTTGATACTGTCTAGTAATAAATAGTTTTTCTAGCCTCTGTTTGGTTGTGTTTTTTGTGTTTAATTAGTGTTTGTGCCAAGTAGAACCGTTGGGAAGACTTGGGGAAAGTCTTTTTGATCTTGCTGTAGAAAACAGAAAGTTTAGCGCTCACGAGAATCGCTGCCATTTTTATTTGGAAGGTGATATTTAGGTAATTCTTTTTGAAGATGATTATTAGATAAATTTCTCACGTCCAGCAACTTATTTTAGAATGTTTGGGGTTCCATAACTTGCGTTAGCTACAGATTACTACAGACTGTTCTGTTTTTGACAGATTCTGTTTTTCGTCAGTTGTTTGCTTATTCTGATGAATCTATGGCTAGTAAAAGAGTTTATAAACCATAGATAAGTTGGAATACAGTAGGTTTAACACCAATATAAATAAATAATGACTTCATTACAGTAACTTGAAGTGGTGTTTTGTTTACTTTCGCTAACGCAGCTCACGAGATTTTCTATTTTGAGTTTTGTGTTGTGAAGTTTTCAAGTTTTGGGTAAAGATTTGATGGATTATGGAATAAAGAGTGGCAAGAGCCTAAGCTTGGGGATGCCAATGGTACCCCAAGGTAAAATTCAAGGACACCAAAAGGCCTAAGCTTGGGGATGCCCCGGAAGGCATCCCCTCTTTCGTCTTCGTCTATCGGTAACTTTACTTGGAGCTATATTTTTATTCACCACATGATTTGTGTTTTGCTTGGAGCGTCTTGTATGATTTGAGTCTTTGCTTTTTAGTTTACCACAATCATCCTTGCTGTACACACCTTTTAGGAGAGACTCACATGATTTGAAATTTATTAGAATACTCTATGTGCTTCACTTATATCTTTTGAGCAATATAGTTTTTGCTCTAGTGCTTCACTTATATGTTTTAGAGCACGGTGGTGGATTTGTTTTATAGAAACTATTGTTCTCTCATGCTTCACTTATATTATTTTTCTCTCATGCAATAATAAAAAAATTCATACAAGTGCATTGAATACTATGAGAAGTTTGGTACTTGATAATTGTTTTGAGATATGGAGATGGTGATATTAGAGTCATGCTAGTTGAGTAGTTGTGAATTTGAGAAATACTTGTGTTGAAGTTTGTGATTCCCGTAGCATGCACATATGGTGAATTGTTATGTGATGAAGTCGGAGCATGATTTATTGATTGTTTGTGATTCCCGTAGCATGCACATATGGTGAACCGTTATGTGGTGAACCCAAGCAACTTGCGAGAGGGAACACAAAATACACACTTTTCCAGGTTGGGCTTTAAATTGATCTTGCACAGATTAGCAAACGCCTCCAAATCCTTAATAAGGGTGTCTCTATCCTTGGTTTTGACCACAATGTCAACCATATAAGCTTCTATGTTTCTGTGTAGCTATGGCTCAAAACCAATCTGGACTGCCCTTGCAAAAGTAGATCTGGCACTCTTTAATCCAAATGGCATGCGGAAAAAATAGTACGTGCCACATGGAGTGATGAACGACGTCTTTTCTTCATCTTCCTTGGACATGAAGATCTGCTGATACCCGGAATATGCATCCAGAAAGGAGAGTAAATCACATACTGAAGTCGATTCCACAATCTGATCAATGCGTGGCAAGGGAAACAGATCCTTCGGGTAAGCTCTATTGAGATCTATGAAATCTATGCAAAGCCTCCATTTCTTGTTGTCCTTCCGGACTACCACTAGATTTGCCAAGCATGTGGAATGCAACACCCCTCTGACCAAACCAGCCGCCTCAAGCTTCTTGATCTTTTTCACAATGAACTGCTGCCTCTCCAAGGCCTGCTTCCAAATTTTCTGCTTGACAGGTCGGGCGTGTGGGCAGACAACAAGGTGGTGCTCGATTACCTCCCTGGGAACACCAGGGATATCAGATGGTTGCCAGGCAAACACATCGACATTCGCCTGCAAGAAGGCAATGAGCGCACTTTCCTATTTGTCATTGAGGGTGGCGCTGATAGTGAAAGTACCATCAATGCCAGCCAGCCCTGCCGGGACCTTCTTTGCTTGTGGTGCAGTGACCTTGGATCTCTTGCTGTTGGAACACTCCGGCATGTCGTCAACAGGTGTCGTGCACTCGGTGGGGGCACGCTTCTCGGACTCTTTGCCGGGGTCCCTACAGTCTCTCTTTTTTTCCTTTGATTTCCTTGGCAGGAACTGCTGCTGCCTCTACCGCGACCGCGTCCTGGTACATCTTGTCCATATAAATGATTGCATCCTTCTCATCTGATGGGACGGTGATGACTCCCAGTGGCCCAGGCATCTTCAATGTGTTGTAAGCATAGTGTGATGCCGCCATGAACTTAACCAGGGCTGGGCGTCCAAGAATCCCATTGTATGGCAGGGGGAGATCGACCACATCAAACACAACCCTCTCAGTCCGGTAGTTCAGTTCTCCCCCCAAACGTTACCGACAATGTGATCTTTCCCTTAGGACGGCTCCTGCCAGGATTAATTCCTTGAAATGTGCCAGTAATCTCTAGCTCTTCCTCTTCTATATGAAGCTTGCTGATAACTGTTGGGGAAATCAGATTCAACCCGGCCCCGCCGTGCACCAGCATCTTTGCGACCTTGGGGTTGTGGATCGTTGGGTAGACCAACAATGGCAAACACCCTACCACAGTGGTACGACTAGGGTGATCCTCTCCATCAAAGATGATGAGCGTACGAGACCATTTGAGCGGCTTCCGGGCCTTCGGCGCTGGTTTCAAGGCATTGACTTCTCATGCCCACCGCTTGAGTTGGCGGTGAGAGATGTGCGGAGATGCACCCCCGTCAATGCATAGGGCGTTAGTGACCTTCTGAAACTCCTGCTCACTGGTTTCTTCCTTATCTCCTCCATCACTCTCATCATCAGAGACTTCCTTCTCTCTATCCCTGACAGGCTTTCCTTTGTTCTGAAAGGTTTTCCTGGGGCGATTTACTTCACCACCTCGGCCCTTATCGCCATCAATAGTCTGACCCTTTTCCTTGTCATGCTTCTCATACTTTGCTCTCTGTATCTTAACAAGTTGCTCAACCTGATAGCACTCTTGAAGGTCGTGGCCCTTGGTCTGATGAATTTTACAGTATGACCCATCACCTTTCCCGGCTTTCTTGGCAGTAGCGGCTTCCCGGCAGTTAGTGCACAAGGCAGCTTCCTTGCCGGGGGCCTCAGCTTTGGACTTCTTGCCAGTACAAGGCATACCCGATCCTTCAACAGTCATCACTGCCTTATCTCTCCGCTTCTTACTTTACTTCTTGCTCTTCTTCTGACTGGTTGATTCACCATCATCCTCTGAATCAACCTTAGTGCAATCTTCCTATCCGGGCAACTTCCTTCCCTCCTCCATCCAAGCACACTTATCCACCAACGTGTAAAGCTCCTTCACAGTCTTGGGCAACCACATGTTCATCTTGGAACAGATCCGGAGGTTGTGCACATTGGACTGGAAGGCAGCTATTATGGCTGCTGGATGGATATTTGGGATGTTTCTATGAACTTCGCCGAATCTCTGTAAATACTTACTGAGGGTTTCTCCTTCCTTCTGTTGGAGAAGCTACGAGTCACTGGCCTGTCGGGTTCTTAATGGCCTCCAGTGAAGGCGCCAATGAACTTGTGGCACAGGTCACCCATGACAAAATGGAGTTCTCCGGTAGGTGCATCAGCCAAGACCTCACATTGGACTTGAGAGCCAAAGGTAAGTAGTTGGCGAACAACTTTTCATCTCTTCCCCTGACAGCCTGAACAACGATGGTGTAGATGCTCAGGAACTCTGCCGGTTTCAGGCTTCCATCGTACTTTTCACGTATCTCTGGCTTGAATGTATGAACGGATGGCCAACAGACTTTCCGCAGCTCACGAGTAAAAGCAGAGCAGCCAACCTTGAAAGGTAGGCACCCGCCAATACCGAGCGCGGCCTCGTCAACGTCGAGGCCGTCGCACCCGCTAGTCTGGCGGAGGTCGTTGCGGCGTTGCTCGACGATGATGCGCGCATCTCCTCTCCGCCTATCCTCCGGGGCTCATCGTTAGCCTAGATGCGCTCGAGGGTCAGAAGAGGCCATCGAGACGTCATCGGGGTCCTGATTCGGTCGCGCTCGCTCTGGCTATCGTGGCGGGGACTGCACCATGGGGATGGCCCCTTCAGTACGGTTAGCACCAGGAGCTGTTGCTGTCGCTTGAGGAGGCCGCGGCGGGCCAGCTTGCCTTCAGCTCCCAGCTTTGGCGAAACCGAATAGACTTTGGATGGTAGCATGCCATTCTTCCATCTGCTCGGCTGCTGGGGGGAATCTCAGCAGTAGTTGAGGCTGCGCCATGGCCTCCGAAGTTGTACTTGGCAACGGTGATGATGAAGTCGATCGTATCGTTGCTCGGCTCCTGATGGTGCCAGCGGCGGCTGTAATGGGCCCCCGCTGGTGCTGTGGGGCGACCACCTGGATGTCGTGCGGTGGTGGCGCGCGAGGGCCAGTGGCTCCATCGGGTGTAGTGGCTTGGTCGACCCGTTCCGGGGGAGGTGCACACGCTGTGACCGCACCCATGGTGGGAGTGGCCGGAGGGCGGCGATTCGCCCCGATTCGAGCGCTGTTGCTGCGGCTGTTCCCGTCAGCGGGGGAAAGGGGGACAGACGGAGTAACCCCTTCGCCCATACCTTGGGGAGCATGGCCGTCGGCTGCTCTCCTCCGGCGCCTCCTGCTCATGCGTCGGTCGCGGGGGAGGTGGTGACGGTGCCGCCTGCTCCGACCACATCCCCAGCGGCGTCCACGTCCTTGCGTGTCTCCGCACCCCCCGCAACGTTGGAGGATGCGGGCGGCGGAGCCTTCAAGTTGGATGGGTGATTTGAAGGACCGGGTTTCTTCTTGGGTGCCATGGTCAATGGCGTCGCCGAAGGTGAAGACGGTGATGAACATGATGCGCTGCACACGCCATCAGGTTCGTGCAAGCAAGCCCCCTACCTGGCACGCCAAAGATGTCGCGGGAAACCACGGCCACCTATGGGACCAGGAGGCCCCTTGCTGGTTCAGCAGGGGGACGTCGCATTGAACAAAGAGCAGATGAGCATGGGGCAGCACAACAGAGATCACGCAGGCAGTTTTACGTAGGTTCGTGCCGCCGCGAGGCGTAAAACCCTACTCCTTCTTTGGTGGATTGATGGTGGAAAGGTGGTGGTGGAGGATAGTACACTTGCCCGACAAGGGTTGCCTCAGGGCAACAGCGACTACGCGCGTATGGGGGTGCGGGTTATCCGACCTTCTAACCCATTCTACGGTTGCCATGGGCTTTCTTTTATAGATAAAGGGGTTACCACAATGTCAAAGTAGTCATTATGCACTGATAAGACATCAAACAGTGCTATCATACCTAACTCTATGGGCTGACAAGGCGCATTAAATGCACCGCTTAACGTCATATCGTTGGTTGCCCAGCAGGGCTTGCCAGGCCGTCTCGCCAGCTTCACGCCTGCTCACTTGACACGTTGCAGGACCGGTGTCATCTGTGGGTTTTCCTTATGGGGAGTGGCTGCCATGTGGCGAATGGCTACCACTTAGTCAATCTGCGGCTTGACACCGCACTGATTGGCGACGTGGGTCATGGTGGAATGGTTGGTGAGGTGGTCTTGCCTCCGTGAGCCCCAGCAGTCCCTGCCGGGACATCTTGGCTGTTAGCTTCTAAGTGTGGCTCACCCCTTGCCGGGCTCGCCTGCCCGGCAAGGGAGGCCCTTCTCTTGATGATACCTTGCTTCCCTAGCTTGGTCTTGGTCCCTCTGATCTGCATGTTGGTCCTTCGAATCTCTTGGTCCGTTGTGCTCTGACTTGGGCTGGTGTTTCGATCTTGTTCCCATGCCTATGCATAGTCTGGGAAACAGACCCAGGGTTTGTTGCACCGACACTCCCACTGGGGAGCACCTGAAGTACGTCGTCCAGATGCACTTTCCTTGGAGGAGGCGACCAACAATACAACAAAGTACAAAGGGCTCCTTGCCGGGCTCAGGATCGCCATAGAATTGGGAATCAAGAAGCCGATCATTCGTGGAGATTCACAACTTGTGGTGAGACAAGTCAACAAGGATTACCGAAGTCCATTGATGGAGGCATACGTCGAGGAAGAGAGAAGATTGGAGCAGCATTTTGATGGATTGCAAACACAGCATGTACCCATGCGGAAAACATCATTGCTGATCATCTGTCAAAGTGCGCTGCACAGAAGCTTCTTGTGGAACTAGGAACTTTTGTCCTCCATCTTACTCAGACCTCCGTATGCCCGACAACAATGGCCCAAAAGAGGAGGGAATTGGACTCGGGTAAGCCTCTCCCAATAGAGCCTCTCGGGGCTCCTAGCGGGGACCCTTCCAGAAACAACTCCCCTTCGAGTGCCGGGCTACACCCTCCTGCAGGGCCTCTAGTCCCCGTGGTCGAGGAATGTGCTTCGACAAATGAGGAGGTGCTGCTAGTCCTCGTTACTGAGCCCCAGGCTCCATCTTTGACAAGGCACGTAGTCCATTTCCTCCAAACTGGAGAACTTCCCGAAGAGCAAGAAGAAGCCCAAAGAGTAGCCCGGAGGGCTAGTATGTATCAGTTTGTCAATGACATACTAACAGAAGAAGGCCCAACGGTGTGAAATTGAAGTGCATTTGCCGGGAAGAAGGAAAGGAACTGCTGGCAGAAATACACAAAGGCATGTGCGGCTCCCACATTGGATCAAGGGCTTTAGTTGGGAAAGCATTCCGGCAAGGATTCTATTGGCACACAACCCTCCAAGATGCGGTCGAGCTAGTCACTAAGTGTGAAGCCTGCCAGTTCCATTCCAAGAATATCCATCTGCCTGCCCAAGCTCTTTAGAAAATCCCTTTGTCATCGCCATTTTCGGTCTGGGGGCTAGATATCCTCGGCCCTTTCCCCCGAGCTGACGGGGGCTTTGAATTCTTGTTCGTTGCAATCAACAAGTTTAGAAAGTGGCCGGAAGTAGAAGCCATGAGGAAGGTGACTGCTTAGTCACCTATCAAGTTCTTGAAAGGATTGGTGTGCCGCTTCGGGGTCCCTGCCCGGATCATCACCGACAATGGTACCCAATTCATGAGTCGCGCCTTCATGCAATATGTTCATGCCCTCAGACGCAAGATCTCATTTGCCTCTGTCATGCATCCCAGAAGCAATAGAGAAGCTGAGAGGGCGAATACTGTAGTGCTGCATGGACTCAAGACAAGAACATTTGATAAGCTGCAGAAGTGTGGCAGGCGATGGATCGCTGAGCTGCCGGTGGTTCTTTTGTCCCTTAGAACGACACCAAATCGAGCTACCGGTCGGACTCCCTTCTCCCTAGTCTATGGGTCAGAAGTAGTTATCCCCATGGAACTCATTTACGGGTCACCTCGAGTACTTGCCTACGATGAAGTAGCACAGGAACAACACTGGCATGACGACGCTGTGCTTCTCGAGGAGAACCGTCTTCGGGCTGCTACGTGTGCTGCATGCTACCAGCAAGCCCTGCATCGCTATCACAGCCGTAGGGTTCATGCCTGGTGTTTTGAGGAAGGCGACCTTGTCCTTAGGCGCATTCAGTCCGCCAAGGATATAAACAAGTTGACGCCGATGTGGGAAGGACCTTACCGGGTAGTACGAGTCACCAGACCTGGCGCAATCCATCTGGGGACTGGGTATGGCATTCAATTGCAAAACTCATGGAATATTTAGCATCTCCACAAGTTCTACCCATAAGGCGCGGCTGTCGGGCCCTGCCCGGCAGCCACCCTCTTGTATAGACCTTGCCTCAGTTGCATGTAACCCCTTGTACAAAGCCAGGCGCAAATCCTAAGCAACAGAGAAATAAATGAAGCGCTGGGGGCGATAAGTTGCATGCATGCATAAGCATATCATGAGCATCGCATGTTCATGTAGATAAGATCGCATCTGGCATCATTTTCAATTGCATAAACTGCACGCTCCTGCTGTGGACTCAGTCCCCAAGAGGAGATGAGAGGATGAGCCAGCACTGCGGTCTCCGGCAAGCCTAACAGATAAGTTCTTTCTCTTATCCATATGTGTTCTGTAAGTAAGGACTTGTGCATGAGAAAACCTTGCTACTCTTTGGAACTTAGGTGCTCCCACCCGTCGACTCGAACGTTGCTTTGGTCGGGGTGGTCGCAGCGGACTTTGATGGAAAAGGACTGGCAGGGGCTACCCCTACTCCCGACTCCCCGGAAAATCACGTTACTGGAGAGGAGGTGCAGATGCAGATGGTGCTGCCTCCACCTGATGATGATTGTCTGGATGATTCTCAGCCGGAGTCAGAGACGTCGCCCTCCCGGTCGGTGTCGTCGTCATCGCCGTCACTGTCCTCCTCGTTGCTATCACTCGAGGAGGAGCTTTTGTCGTTGGTCAAGCTCTCCGCGCAGCACCCTAAGCGAGCATCGAGCTCCCAAAAACCGTCACGGAAAGGAAACCATCCTCCATTAACTTAAAATGGAGGATGTGCCCTTTCGACAAGCTATGGGCACGAGCAAGTCTTCCAGCCTCGACGGAAGTACATGACAAGAGGGGCGGGGAAGTCTACATCCATTCGTATGATGCCATTCCCGCAGCCCCTCATGTGCAATCTCAATGCTCACAGCTGCTCAAGTTCCATCGCCCTTGAAAACGGAGTAGGAAGACGGAGGCGACCATGTGGAGGCTTGGACATCCTGATGACAAACTCTAGAGGCTGGTCTCCGACGTGGCCTTCCGACGGAGGAGGAGCCTCCGCTCGGGGTGTGATTAGGGCGCCACCCCGTCCTCCTCCCCGGGCACCATGACGACCACGGCCTCGTCCTCTCCCTCCTCCTCTCGTAGCTGGTTCCGCCCCCGCACACTCAAGAGGAGGAGGGAGACGTTGTCGAGCAAAAGCTCTCATCGCCACCATTGGAGTGCCACCACGTCCTCGCCCTCTAGTCATGGTGGGCAAAGAAAGTTTGAGGAAAGGGAGAAGGAAAGTGTGTGAGCAAACACACCACTTCTACTGCCTTTTATAGGAGAATGAGGCGGAGGGGTTGGCCTCTCATTCAGAAGGTGACTGCCCTGCTCCTCCTATATAGCCTCCCTGCGCCTTCAAAAGCTCAAGAAATTAGGGCCGACCTTCTATGCCAATCAGCGACGCCTAGCTTTATGCCATAGTGCCCATTTCCACAGCCTCTGCATCGACCACCTACCCTACGCAATGCATGCGGCACACGTGGCGGGTGAACCAAGGACGGGAGGTAAGTGGGGTGGTAGTTTCTACACGTGATCGTGGGACATGGGCGATCCGCGGATCGTGGTTCGGTTCCTCCCATAATGTTTCTCACGATGTGCGGGAAAACCAGAAACTGACCCAAGCACGGGTTGATAAAGAAGCAAAGAAGATCTCAAAGGGTGGAGCCACCCTTGCGCTCCTGTTTGTGCACTGGTTAGGGCCTACCTCGACGGCGCCTAGTGGCGCGTTCATGCCAGGCCCAGGGGCTCCTATCAGCGCAACAAACCCTAGGTTAGTTGCCCGGACTTTGCACAGGCCCAAAGACAAGATTACAGCACCAGGATCAAACCAAGCATGAGGGATCAATTCTTTGACAGGGTCAAACTATAGATCAAGAAGACCAAGATGAGCCAGAGAAACAGGATATCACTAAGGAAAGAACCACCCTTGCTGGGGAAGCGAGCCTGGCATGGTTGGTTTGCCCCGGAAGCAAGCTTCCAGATCGTCCCGGCAGGCCCGCCAGGGCTCGCGGAGGCAAGCCACCCCACAGCTCCACCTCACAAGTGACGCAAGTCATCGATTAATGCGGTGTCAAGCTCCAAAGTGACTAATTGGCTGCTTCTTGCCACATGGCAGCCACTTCCTATAGGAAACACCTCCATATGACACCCATCCTGAGACGTGTCAAGCAAGAAGGCACAAAGCTGGCAAAACAACCAAGCAAAGGGTTGCCGGGCATGCTGTGATGTGACACTCGACGATGCATTTAATGCGCTCTGTCAGCCTGCAAAGTTAGGTATGATAGCACTATTTGCTATCTAATCAGTACGTAAAGACTGATTTGCCATTGTGGTGACCCCTTGAGCTATAAAAGGAGGCCCATGGCAATCGTAGAAAGGATTCGGACCCCCAAACATTCATACGCGCGTAGCTACTCTCGCCCCGAGGCAACCCTGCTGGGCAAGTGTGTTGCGTTCACCACCATTATCTAGAATCAATCGACCAAAGAAGGAGTAGGGTTTTACGCCTCACGGTGGCCTGTACCTGGGTAAAACTGCCCGTATGATCTCTGTCACGCTGTGTGACGCTTCTCCCCTCTTTGTGCAACGTGCCCATCCCCCCGCTGAACCAAAAGGGGCTCATGGCCCCATAGGTGGCCATGGTTTCCCATGAAAAATACCACCACTGTTTTATGAAATATTTCTGTCTTGCTTTATTTCTCATAAAGAGTGTTTTGGGCCGTTACACTAAACTCTAACACCGGTAACATAGCTGCATCTCTGTTGAATTGCACAAAATTTAATTGCACAATGGTTGACACGATGATGTGTTTCTCCTTTCCGTATCACCCTTTGTTAGAACGATCGTTCCTGTTAACCGTACATGTACATATTGATCAAGTGCTACTCCCAATCTGTCATCACAAAGTAATAGTGCTACTGTTATGCATGTTAATGTAAGCCGCCATTAATTTAGTGCCAGTGTTGATTTGATGTGGTGGCACTTATTAGTTAATGACTCATTTTCATACCGTCATTGTAGTGCCATCGATAACATATGAGATGTTGTTATTAATCATATGCCGCTGCAAAAAAATGACAATGCTTAAATAACCCTATTACATATTTGCGCAAACAGGGTTGTCTATCTCCATATGGTGTCTATTTGTGCAAACGGAAGCACAAACCTCAATTTTACTGGAACTTGCTGTGAGTTGACCTGACGGTGCTCCAGGTACATCGGGAGAAGCTGCAGGCCCCCCACGGGATCCGAGGAACCCGTAGAATCTTGGGTGGACCACATCAGTGATCTCCCAGACACCATCCTTGGGGAGATCATCTCGCTTCTCCCCACCAAGGATTGCTGCCGCACCCAAGTCCTCTCAACTCGGTGGCGTCCTCTATGGAGCGCCACACCCCTTAATCTCGACTGTTGTCAGCTATCTATCGTTCATGATTTTGACCTCCTCAGAGCCATCATCTCCGCCCACCAGGACTCCATTCAATGCCTCTGCATCCTAACACTCTACCTTCTGTCCATACCCTACACAGTGGACGCCTGGCTGACATACCCTGAATTCGAAAAACTCCAGTAGTTTGAGTTCTATCATTACCATGAAAGTTTCATACCATAAAGCGAACACCAAGAATTTGTGCCCACACCACCATTGTCCATCTCGTGGTTTTCCTCCTCTCTCCACACCGCCACCTTCGCTCGGTACCAGCTACCAGATGAAATGGTACAAATATGTCACACCCTGATTTTCATGCCACAACACTTAAGCTAATAATCATGCTAAAATATGGTTTGACAAAAACTTTTGAGTGTTTTGGTCCTTGCTTGATTTGATTTCTATGTGTTGGTTGCAAGTGCTCTAAAAAATCAAATAAATCCTCCAACTCTTATACTCCTTCCCCTTGAGCCAAAACTTTTCCCAATGATCATGCCATGTGTATAGGACAGAATAGTATTTTCTTACAAAATAATTTGGCGAAAAAGTATTTTCTAAATTAGGTTTTCCAAAACCCCCTGAATTGAGTCTTGACCTACAAGTACTTAATTAAGGGTGTGAAAAATCTTTCAAAAATTATATTTGAATCCTATTAGATATAGGACTCCCAAAAACAATAAAAATATTATTTTCAAAGTAATTTCACAATTTTATTCAAAGGCTTTTTCTTAAGGCCAGAAATGGTCTTTAATAGGTTAAAATTATTTTACTGTTTCAAAAATATTTGAGAAAATTTAGGCAAACTCAGTGGACATATATTTTCCATATATAAGAGTTTCAACACATGGTCATGTTCAAAATATTGGAAAAATCCCTCAAAAACCCTTTCTGGATATTTCAAGCTTTTGAAATATTTACAAAGGGAATATTCTCTAAAATTCCACGAAAATTCTAGAAAGTCACATGTGCATAATGTGATGACCTTGCACAGTTTCAACTCAATTCAAATAGTTTTGGATCACAAAAGTGCCCCAGACCCCTCTCTGTCCAGATTCAAGTTTGAACAACTTTACATTGCCAATTCCAAATGACCTCAAACTTTGTGGACATGCTCACAACCCCAGATGATGACACTAAACCAATTGGTGCACCAAGGGGAATAGTTTTGCATGACTAGATCTTGGAAAACCCATTTCTGTTGATTTCTAGGGTTTGCACACTGGAAACTTTTCCCAAATGAGCTCAAATTTGGCAGAACACCATATTTCTATGTGCCATTCCATCTTGTTAAGTCTCAGGGCAAGTGCAATTCATTTTCTTGCCCAAACCAACAACAAACACCTTCTGCTAATTTTCCAAAAGCATCACTTTGACCTCTTCCACTAATCTCCATGGGCTCAAAAGTTTACCACAACCTTTCCTAGTCCCCTTCTACCTCCAGTAACAATGGCAAGTTCACAGATCAGTTATTGCAAGGGTAAAACCCCACTTTCTCTCTTTGGACAGCCAATTTCTCTCTCTCAACCCCAATCCTCTCCTACTGGCTCTCCAGGGCATCCAATGCGCCTCCCCTCTTCTTTACTGCTCCCAAGAGCTACCAGACACGTTTGGCCGCGCCCACCTTGCCTACAAAATGGCCATGCCAGCCACACCCGCGCTCTGGAGTGCACTACAGTGTGCTCCCGCACTGTAGCCGCCCCCTGTCAACCACCTCCAGCTAGCTCGGGCCTCCCCAGCACGCCCGACGAGGTGCCCCGACGTCCGTGACTCGCTGCACCCCTGTCCCCTTCCTCCTTCTCCCTCCTCCTGCCCCTGCTCGCATGCGCGCCGGCCGCCCCGAGAGCTCCAATGAGCACGCTCACACACGCGATGCTCTGGTCCTCCCATGCTCCTTCTCTTTTTCCCCTAGTCTTAGACCACTACCACAAGGACCCCAGACATGCTCAAGCGAGCCCCCGTGGCCTCGAGCAACGGCTACAAGCTCACCGACGCAGGAGCCATGATGCACCTCACCTCCCCTCTATTTAAGCCTCCCCGAGCTCTCCTCTCCCAACCACTCGCCCCCTATAACTCCAAATCGACCCCCTGCACCTCCCGTTCCTCTCTAGATGAGCCTGCGCTCGAGACAGAGCTCGAGCCCCGCCACCTCGGCTCGCCGTCGTCCGCCCGGTATGAGCCCTCCCCGTTGCTCCTCTGCCTCGATCTAGAACCGCCTCGTCCCACTAACCATTCCCCCTCTCCCCCCGCTTCATTTGTAGCCGGAATCGACCGGAACGACCACGGCTCGACGCTCCTCCACCATGCCTACTCGTCGTTGGCGAACTAGGACAGTCCAGCGACGTCCACCACCAACACCTGAACGATGACTCCATGCTGATTCCAACCGTGTCATCAGCTCGACCCGCCGTACCCTGCATCGCCGCCGGTGAGCTCATCGGCCCTCTGGTCGTGAGGTCAGAGATGACAGGAAGGCCCCACCTGTCATCCTCTCCTCTCCCTCGCCCCTCTATCTCTCTCATTGGCGCTCGGGCCCCGCCCATCAGGTTCAAACCTGGCGCGCGCACTGCTCGGCTCACCCGGGCCGAATCTCTTCTGGACCTGTGCACTACGGGTGCTCTGGCCCAGTTGCACAATTCCCTTTCTCCTTTTTCTTTTCTATGTAATTTCAAAATAATCCACATGATTAAATATTTGTCCAAACGAAATAATTCCAACTCCTAAAATCTTGTAATAATCTCACCTATTAAATGGTGTATCTTTCATGCATATCCATCCAACTTTTCTGTACTGTTCAAATTTGAGCAATTAAGTCCTTGTTTAAAAACCCGTTACTCTGTTCCTTTAACTCCAAATCCAAAACTAACAATTTCCCCTTCTTAGTTATCATCCTAGTATTTTACAAAATAAGTTGACATTTTTCTGAGCACTTTGACTTTTCTGTTTTTATTATTGCCTTATTTTCCCGTTGCTTCTTTTGCGATGAATAGATCCTGTATTTGACGAAGTATTTGGAGAAGAAGAAGCAGAAGGACTTGAAGACTTTGAAGACCAAGCCAATCAAGGCAAGCAACCCTTTGACCATGTTTAAGAAACCCTTTTTATGCATGTCACACAACACCTTATTATTGATGCATCAGAATCATGTTGAGATGGTGACCACTTTGGTTGGTTGCCTTTGTTACCTTCCTATTGAAACTTGCATCAAGCATGACCCTACCTTCCTATGAGGTTATGCGGGTGGGAGTGTATAGGATTCTAAAGTAGTGGCTACGCAAATGGGACGGGAATATGCATGGTGATGGAGACAAAGTATTTTCAAAAGACTTTTGGAAAACCATCTCGGGTGCCACTTATTCTCGAGGGAGATGTTGAGTTGGGTAACCACTTGATGACAAAGGGTGTACCGAGGCTAGCATGTGCTGTTTTCAAAAATGGATTGGTTTAAGTTGCGACCATTACTCCAACCTTACATGCGCAGACACTCTACCCCTTATGTGACAGGGCTTTATTGATTACCTACTCCTATACTAGCATGGTGCACGCATTAGTATTGACGGGGTGACACGAGGTCATTCTTAGGATGGGGTCGTGCTTCGATAGGCGGCCATGACTACTTTTACAGGGCACCGGACACACCATTGGTACCCCATGCTTGTGGTATGTGATGAATATGGGAGCGTGGATCCACAAATTTATGATGTGAAATGTTGGGCATGGGGGTTGCTACCAATCAATTGGACTCTATGTTACTCACAGCTAGGGAAAGATAGTGATCGGGTGCTTACCCCGGGTACTAGAGGTACCGCGGGTCGTGGATGACACGGAAGTTCCTCGGATCTTGTGGGTAAAGTGTGCAACCTCTACAGAGTGTAAAACTATTTGAATAGCCGTGTCCACGGTCAAGGACAGTTGGGTAACCGCTCTTGGGCTACGTCCAATGTTTGCGAAACCTGGTGTGTGTGTGTGTGAGTGGAAAGAGATGGTTGAGACAAGTCAAATGACTCAATGTGGTCACTAAGTTGGAGATGATCTAAACTTGGTTTATGTTGATATCTATAACTTGTCCACATGGATAACTGCATTCTTATGATGCATGCCTCACAAGTAGATAGTACATGTCATATCACTCAAAATTAGCTTTCTGCAAAAATTTACATATATCATGTATAGTTGTATCGTGAACCAAAACATGGGTTGCTTGTGAGTACATTCAAAGTACTCATTGGCTTACCACTGGTTATTTAATTGTCCAAGCATGGAAGAACAGGAGTTCGAAGAAGAATTATTTGGAGACGAACATGTGAACTAGGACGCTTCCCCAGTTAGTATGCCTATAGGGTTAGGGCAGATGGCATGGGTTCTACCTATCTACAAAGATTTCCGCTGCTTGAGTTTATTTGAGTCGGGGTCCCCACAGCTTCGACTCCCACTGCTAAAAAAACTTTCTCTTGTGGTGGTTTATCTGTCGGAGGCCTCACTGCATAACATCATCCACTCCAATTGCCCTGCCCTGGAGTGCTTGCTAATTGTTTTGGGAATAGAAATCCGTATCAGTTATCTCCAAATAAAGTCGCCTCACCTTAAAAGCATTGGAATTTGTTTTGAAGGACAACAACTCATCATCGAAGATACCCCTTCACTTCAAAGGTTGCTCATTAATTATTGTTCTATACCTTCGCAAATAACTGTCATCTATGTGCCTAAACTGGAGACCTTGGCTGTAATTCCTGATCCGTTTAATTATCAGAAGTTGGTGTTTGTCTCCACACTTATTCAGGTACCGTATATTATCATCAACGCATTTGTAATCATAAGCTGAATTTTACATTTGTGCGAATAAGTTCTATATCATCTTGGAGTACACTTTGGGTACTAATATTATGTCATATGCTCAATGAAGAGGTCATCCATGGATAGCCTATCAATGCATCTGGATTCTGTCAAGATCTTATATATCAGAGTGTTTAGCTATGATATGAACATAATTATTGGCTTGCTGTGATGCTTTCCACGTCTGGAGAATTTATATATAAAGGTGATGATTTCTTGCACATTGAAAGCCTATATATATTGTAGTAGAATTAACCGTTCAGTTGTCGCTCTTTCGACACTCTTTTTTTAGGCCTTAACTGTTTTCAATCTTCATGTCTGCTTAGGCACTAACACATGGAGAAAAATATATAACCAATTGGTGGCGTAATAAGCACCGGGATTTTCTCAGTTCTCATGACATTCGTTTGAGGATAATAATGATGGAAGGATATGCATCCAACCAGGCAAACAGAAGCTTTGTAACATTCTTCATGTTGAATGTGAGGTTACTATTGTCCACAAGGCCTAAGTTTTTCAACAAGAAATTTCTCATGGACGGACATGTTGAATAGCAAAAAAAAGTTTCAGGTGGACAAATGGGCTACTGAACGTGCTTGGCTTCCATTTAGAACAACTTGTCATCATGTTTCAATATTTTTTTTGCACAGCATGTTGATTTTATGGATCAGACCGATCCATTTGTTTGTGACTGCCAAGAACAGTGGTTGGGTTTGATGTTTTTACCATGTTCAATCCGGGTTTTGTCTAAATTTGATGAACAATTAATCCTCGGGATTTTGTACCATTTGTAAGCTTGAGTTACATGTTGTTGCCCTCATACTCCCCTCTGCCTACCACTACACTAGCGCATTTTCCACGGCTCCTGTTTGTTCCCGTCTGAGGCCTCGCCATTGTTCTCTACCTTGGTTCGCTCGCTGTGCCCGCCACCGTCTGGCATTGTCAACATGGTCAACAACCGAGAGGAATCAGGAGATGACTGTACGTGGAGAGGCTGACAGTAGGGACCCACCAGGGTCATGGCATTACACAAGTAGGTGCCTCGTTATTGCAAGCCAAAAAATAGTTCCTCCTAATTGTTTTCATGTAGGTCCCACATCATTGTCAAGGTAGTCAATAAATGAGAAAATTACACAACAAGCGTCTAACACCAGGGACCCAGCAGCTCGCCCAGTAGTTTTTTAGTTTTAGAGACGGAGCTCAACTGCGCGCTGTGCAGGGGCTGTGGCCCGTCTAGCCCATGCTTTTATTTAAGCACATGCCGAGTGATGTCTACTACGTAACTTTATTCTTGTAGACACGTGTTGGGCCTCCGAGCACAGAGTTTTGTAGGACAATAGCAATTTTCCTTCTAGTGGGTGACCTAAGGTTTATCAATCCATGAGAGGTGTAGGATGAAGATGGTCTCTCTCAAACGACCCTGGAACCAAATATAAGAAATCTCTTGTGTCCCCAACACACCCAATACAATGGCAAATTGTATAGGTGCACTAGTTCGGTGAAGAGATGGTGATAAAAGTGTAATATTGATGGTAGAAATATATTTTTATAATCTGAATAAATAAAAATAGCAAGGTAGAAACTAGTAAACGGGCACAAAAACGGTATTGCAATGCTTGAAAATGAGGCCTAGGGTCCATACTTTCACTTGTGCAATCTCTCAATAGTGCTAATATAATTGGATCATGTAACCATCCCTCAACTTTCAACGAAGAATCACTCCAAAGTTCCTATCTAGCGGAGAACATAAGATGGAATTGTTTGTAGGGTACGAAACCACCTCAAAGCTATTATTTCCGTTCAATATAGCCTAGAGTTTGTACTAAAATAACACAAAAACAAATTCACATTCATAATATTCAATCCAACACAAAGAACTTCAAAGAGTGCCCCAAGATTTCTACCGGAGAAACGAAGACAAGAACGTGCATCAACCCCTATTCATAGATGACCCCAATGTCACCTTGGGAATCCATGAGTTGAGTGCCAAAACATATATCAAGTGAATCAATACGATTCCCCATTCTCAGCACGAGTATTCAATTGCAAGACATATATCAAGTGTTCTCAAATCCATAAAAGTATTCAATCCAATAACAACGAAATCTCAAAGGGAAAAACTCAATTCATCACAACAAGATAGAGAGGGGAAAACACCATATGATCCGACTATATTAACAAAGCCCGCGATACATCAAGATCGTGACATCTCAAGAACACGAGAGAGAGAGAGAGAGAGAGATTAAGCACATAGCTACTAGTAAAAACCCTCAGCCCCGAGGGTGGACTACTCCCTCCTCATCGTGGTGGCCGCCGGGATGATCAAGATGGCCACCGGAGATGATTCCCCCTCCAGCAGGGTGTCGGAAAGGGTCTAGATCGGCTTTCGGTGGCTATAGAGCCTTGTAGCGGACTTCTGATCTAGGTTAACCCCTAGAGTTTTCGTAATATTTTGGAATTTATAGGGCAAAGTGGGGTTTGGGAGGCCAGCGAGGTGGGCACAACCCACCTGGGCATGCCTGGGCCCCCAGGCGCGCCCTGGTGGGTTGTGCCCCCCTTGGGGCACCCCCCAGGTGCTGCTCTGGCCCATCGGGAGTCTTCTGGTACTTAAAAATTCCGCAAAAAGTTTCGAGGTGTTTGGATTCCGTTTGCTATTGATTTTCTGCAATGTAAAAAACAAGGAAAAACATCAACTGGCATTGGGTCAATGGGTTAGTCCCAAAAATGATATAAATTTGCTATAAAATGATTGTAAAACATCCAAGAATGATAATATAACGACATGAATGCTTCATAAATTATAGATACGTTGCAGACGTATCAACATCCCCAAGCTTAATTCCTACTCGTCCTCGAGTAGGTAAATGGTAAAATAAATAATTTATGAAGTGTGAATGCTAGCAAAGTGCATAAGTTTGATCAAGGATAATTTCAATCACTTTTCCTAGCATCGTGACAACAATTCCTTTCTCATAAAATTTTCTCATGTTAAAGTAGCAACCAATTCACATGTTAAGGTTCAAACAATGAATTCTCTTGAAACTCAACAACCTATGTTCTCAGTCATCAAGCAATTGTAATTCAACTTATTCAACAGAGTCTAAGTAAGAGCTCCATATACTCGACCATCATATATTCTTGTATGATTGCTAACACTCACCGCAATCACATGAGAAAAACGTTTCAACGAGACACATAGAAAGATAGGGGCTTATTGTTTTGACTCCCAACGTATTCACCTCAAGGGTGTTGTGAACACTAATAACTCATGCTACCCATATCCAACTGGATATATGTGCCTAGATCTTTCCTCACCACATGATGCTTGCCAAAAGAGAAAAATAAGAAGGAATAGAGAGAAGAACTTTGACTCTTTGCATAAAAGTAAATACTGAAAACTAAAAGATAGGCCCTTCGCAGAGGGAAGCAGAGGTTTCCATGCACTTATTTGTTTGTATGCTCAACCCCTTAGTGCAAAGGAATGTCACGTTATATTGCCCCTTATGATAGCAACCTTTATTATGTAGTCTGTCACTTTTGTTCTTTGCCATCACAAGTTCATACAATGATCAATTTTCTCTTACACTAAATGATCTCACACTTTTTAGAAGCAATTTTTATTGCCTTATTGCACCAATGCCAACTTACTTGAAGGATCTTGCTCAAGCCTTAGGAAGGTATGGTGGACTCTTGAAAATAAGATTTGCGTTTAAGGGTTTTTGGATGCACAAGTAGTATCTCTACTTGGTGCGGAATTTTTGGCTAGCAAAGATGGGGGGCAAGTACCACATGTTGAAGGATCTATGACAATATAACTTCTATGTGAATATGAACAAACATAAACCATTACGTTGTCTTCCTTGTCCAATGTCAACAATTTTGGCATATAATATTTTGATGGGAGCTCACAATCACAAAAGATTTCCAAGATAGTGTATTTATATGTGAAAGTTCTCTTCCTTATACTAATAATTTGTGAATTGCTTGTATGACCAATATTGTGATTGTCAAGCCTCAAAAGATTTAACTTTCTAAACCCAATGTGAATCTACCACTAGGCATGATATGATTTCAACTTCATGATATTCAATTCATTCAACAATTTACTCATAGGATATAAGTGAAGCACAAGAGTAATTCCATAGAAAAGAGCTTCTTTGACGGGATGTGAATGCCGCTTACTTAGCCTTCCTGGCAACTATTTGAGGAATCTATTTTACTTAAAAATTTCAGATCTATGTATTTTATTAAAACATCAACCAAAAAAAAATGACATTCCAAGAATAGCATACATCATGTGAATAAGCAAAAACTTGGCTTCAACCGATACTAACCGATAATTGTTGAAGAAGAAAGGTGGGATGCCTACCAGGGCATATCCAAGCTTAGATGCTTAAGACTTCTTGAAATATTATCTTTGGATGCCTTGGGAATCCCCAAGCATGAGCTTTTGTGTCTCTTTAATTCTTCTCATATCACGGTTCTCCTAAATCTCAAAAGCTTCATCCACACAAAACTCAACAAGAACTCGTGAGATAAGGTAGTATAAACCAATGCAAAAACCTTATCATTCTCTACTCTAGCAAATCACTAAAATTATTATTCAACATTGCATACTAAATGCCTCTGCATATTTAATACTCCTATCCTCAAATAGAATCATTAAACAAGCAAACATATGCAAACAATGCAACCATAACAGCAATCTGCCTAACCAGTACAATTTGTAAATAATGCAAGAGTATCAATACTTATTCAGCTCCAAACATTATGAAAATTTTACCACACTGTAGAAAATTTATCAGATCTTATTTTTCAAAAAGTTCCAACATTTTATCACATTCTTAATTTTCCAGGGAATTATTGCAATAGCGGTAAACTTTCTGTTTTCAAACAGCAACATGTAGACTTGCAAAATAAGCATGGCAAAGGCTATCAATGCCACTTTTATTGAAATAAAAGATGAAAAACATTATTATAAATAACATAAATTAAATCATAACAAAACAAAATGACGCTCCGAGTAAAACTCATATCGTGTGACGAATGAAGACATAGCTCCAAGTGAGGTTACCGGTAATGTTGAAGACAAAGAGGGGATGCCTTCCGGGGCATCCCCAAGCTTAGTTGACTGGATCTTCCTTGAATATTTCCTTGGGGTGCCTTGGGAACCCCCAATCTTAGGGTCTTGTCACTCTTTATTCTCCTCATATCGACATCTCACCCAAAACTTGAAAACTTCAATCACACAAAACTTAACGGAACTTTGTGAGATAGGTGAGTATGATAAAGAGCAAACCATTTCACTTTTTATACTATCAAATACAAGGTTCATAATTGTTTCCATACAATGCCTATTGTATCATATAATTTCCACAATTTATATTGAGCAATATAAGCCATGGAAACTAGAAAACAAGCAAACTATGCACTGAAAACAGAACCTGTCAAAAATAGAACAGTCTGTAGTAATCTGTACTCCAACCATACTTCTACTACTCCAAAAATTCTAACAAATCAGAAAAACCTGGGAAATTTGTCTACTAATCTTCTGCAAAAAGAATCAGCATTTTATCACGCTTCTGTTAATAATGAGAATTTTTCCCGAGCACAAAAGTTTCTGTTTTTCAGCAAGATCAAATCAACTATCACCGTAAGCCATCCCAAAGGTCTTACTTGGCACTTTATTGAAACAAAAGCAATAAAACATGATTACTACAGTATCCTAATCATGTGAACACACAAAAAAATTAGGTAAAAGTGTTGGTTTGTCCCCAACAAGCGCTTTTCTTTAATGGCTTTTTGCTAGGAATGATGATTTCTATGATGCTCGCATAAAGGATAAGAATTGAAACATTAATAGAGCATCATGAAACACATGGAAAGCATATTTAAGCCTAACCCACTTCTTATGCATAGGTATTTTGTGAGAAAAAAAACTTATGGGAACAAGAATCAACTAGCATAGGAAGGCAAAACAAGCAAAACTTCAAGATTTTCAACACATAGAAAGGAAATTTGATATTTTTGCAATACCTACAAGAATATGTTCCTCTCTCATAATAATTTTCAGTAGCATCATGAATGAATTCAAAAATATAGCTATAACATAAAGAATTCTTTTCATGATTCACAAGCATAGAAATTTTCTCACTCTCCACATAAGCAAATTTATTCTCATGAATAGTAGTGGGAGCAAACTCAACAAAATAACTATCATGGGTTTCAAAATTGAAATCAAGATGACAAGTTTCATGGTTATCATTATTCAATATATCATACATGTCATTACCATAATCATCATAGATAGCAACTTTGTTATCATAGTCAATTGTAGCCTCATCCAAGATGGTGGATTCATCACTAAATAAAGTCATGACCTGTCCAAATCCACTTTCATCATTATAATCATCATAAATAGGAGGCATGCAATCATTATAACAAATTTGCACATCAAATCTTGGGGGACTAAAAATGTCATCCTCATCAAACATAGCATCCCCAAGCTTATGGCTTTGCATATCATTAGCATCATGGATATTCAAAGAATTCATACTAACAACATCGCAATCATGCTCATCATTCAAATATTTTGTGCCAAACATTTTATTGACTTCTTCTTCCAACAATTGAGCACAATTTACTGATCCATCATTTTCAAGAAAGATATTATAAAGATGATCAATAATATGATGCAACCTCAATTCCATTTTTTTGTAGTTTTCTTTTTATAAACCAAACTAGTGATAAAACAAGAAACTAAAAGATTCAATTGCAAGATCTAAAGATATACCTTCAAGCACTCACCTCCTCGGCAACGGCGCCAGAAAAGAGCTTAATGTCTACTACACAACTTTATTCTTGTAGACACATGTTGGGCCTCCAAGCGTAGAGTTTTGTAGGACAGTAGCAATTTTCCATCAAGTGGATGACCTAAGGTATATCAATCCGTGAGAGGTGTAGGATGAAGATGGTCTCCCTCAAACGACCCTGCAACCAAATACAGGAAATCTCTTGTGTCTCCAACACACCCAATACAATGGCAAATTGTATAGGTGCACTAGTGCTACGAAGAGATGGTGATAAAAGTGCAATATTGATGGTATAAATATATTTTTATAATCTTAATAAATAAAAACAGCAAGGTATAAAATAGTAAACGGGTCACAAAAACGGTATTGCAATGCTTGAAAATGAGTCCTAGGGTCCGTACTTTCACTAGTGCAATCTCTCAACAGTGCTTATATAATTGGATCCTATAACCGTCCCTCAACGTGCAGCGAAGAATCACTCCAAAGTTCCTACCTAGCGGAGAACATAAGATGGAATTGTTTGTAGGGTACGAAACCACATCAAAGCTATTCTTTCCAATCAATCTATCCTAGAGTTCATACTCAAATAACACCAAAGAAATTTCATATTCATAATATTCAATCCAACAAAAGAACTTCAAAGAGTGCCCCATGATTTCTACTGGAGAAACAAAGACAAGAATGTGCATCAACCCCTATGCATAGATTACCCCAATGTCACCTCGGTAATCTGCGAGTTAAGTGCCAAAAAATATAACAAGTGAATCAATACGATACCCCATTGTCACCACGAGTATTCAATTGCAAGACATATATCAAGTGTTCTCAAATCCTTAAAAGAATTCAATCCGATAACAACGAAATCTCAAAGGGCAAAGCTCAATTCATAACAACAAGATAGAGAGGGGAAAACACCATATGATCCGACTATATTAACAAAGCCTACGATACATCAAGATCATGACATCTCAATAACACGAGAGAGAGAGAGAGAGATTAAACACATAGCTACTAGTACAAACCCTCAGCCCCGAGGGTGGACTACTCCCTCCTCATCGTGGTGGTCGCCGGGATGATGAAGACGGCCACCGGAGATGATTCCCCCCTTCAGCAAGGTGTCGGAAAGGGTCTTGATTGGTTTTCGGTGGCTACAGAGCCTTGCGGCGACGGAACTTCTGATCTAGGTTAACCCTGAGAGTTTTCGGAATATTTGGGAATTTATAGGGTAAAGTGGGGGTGCGGGAGGCCAGCGAGGTGCGCACAACCCACCTGGGCGCGACTGGCCCCCTGGCGCGCCCTGGTGGGTTGTGCCCCCCTTGGGTCACCCCCAGGCGCTGCTCTGGTCCATCGGGAGTCTTGTGGTCCATAAAAAGTCCACAAAAAGTTTCGCTGTGTTTGGACTCCGTTTGATATTTATTTTCTGCGTTGTAAAAAACAAGCAAAAAACAACAACTGGCACTGCTCAATGGGTCAATAGGTTAGTCCCAAAAAATGATATAAAGTTGCTATAAAATGATTGTAAAACATCCAAGAATGATAATATAATGGCATGAATACTTCATAAATTATAGATACGTTGGAGACGTATCAACGAGCCTAGTTTATATCTTTTTCTTTGTAAAAATGGCTAGCCCAGTTCTATTTTTTTGGAGAATACCCAACTAAGGCCTACTTGCTTTTCTCAGCACTGCTGGGCTGCAAATCTTTCAAGATGTGTAGGGATGTCTTTGGCTTCCCCAGAAAATGGGCTATAAGTAGTAAGAAATGGGTTGTAAATTTTTAAACCAAAGGCAACCGGCGATTACATTCAAATTTCATTTTTTTTCTGGATTTCAAGATTTTAAATTTCATTTATTTTTGCAAAGAAAATTTCTTTGTATTTTATTTTGATATAATTTTTTAAAAATTGTTTTTAACGTCACTCGAAATTTCATGCTTAAAAGATTTCGGACCCGACCGAAATATGCAAAAAATCGTTGAATTTTTTAGCAGCGGCCATAATATGGTATGTAATGCTAATAAGAACAATATGGGCTTCAAAATATCGTTAAGAATTAGCAAATTGGTTGTAAATTATCGAAAATAATGGTAAATGGGTTGTATGCTGTTTTCCACATATTCAGAGGCTGACTTGTGGGCCTACTAGGTTGACGATGATGCTATCCTAATTTTTTTGACACGTACGCAAGGCTTCAACTTAGTCAACACAGAGCAGTGAGTGCTGGATGTCCATCCAACGGCCGTCATGCTTCTTCAATCTCGGACTTCCTGCTCCAGCCACCCAAACCAGCGCGGGTAGGACTGCCTTGTAACGCCCAAGATGCGGCTATATCTCCCACGTGTAGAGGCATGACTTAGAGGCATAAATGCATTTGGTTTTGTCGCAAGAAGGGTCATCTTCACACAATCCCTTGTACAAGAACAAGGATAAATAGATAGCAGGCTTACAATTGCCACGTCACACAATGATCAAATAATTCATACATCATTCAGAGTACACACATAGTCCGACTATGGACGAATCCAAATGAAAAGAAGATAACCCCAAATGCTCAATCCCGATCATCCCATCTGGCCACCACTACTGATCATCCGGAAATGAAACATAGTAACGGCCCAGGTCCTTGTCGAACTCCCACTTGAGCTCGGTTGCATCACCTGCATCGGTATCATTGGCGCCTGCAAACTGTTTTGGTAGTATCTGTGAGTTACGAGGACTCAACAATCTCAAAACCCGCGAGATCAAGACTATTTAAGCTTATGGGTAGGATGTGGTTAAGAGGTGGAGTTGCAGCAAGTGCTAAGCAAATATGGTGGCTACCATACGAGTACAAGAGTAAGATGAGAAACTAGGCAACGGTCGTAAACTAGAAGTGATCAAGAAGTGATCCGGAACTACTTACGTTCAAACATAATCCCACCGTGTTCTCTTCCCGAACCTCGTCGAAAAGAGACCATCACGGTTACAGACACAGTTGGTGTCTTTTAATTAACTCAAGTGTCAAGTTCTCTACAACCGGATATTAGCAAATTCCCATCTTCCACATCACCTCGGGCATGGCTCTTGAAAGTTTAAACCCTACATGGGTGTCCCAACTTAGCCCATGATAAGCTCACGATCCACGGAGACTATACTCCATCACAGGACCCTACGACCAGACTCGGAATCCTGGTGCATAAGATATTTCGACAATGGTAAAACTAGTCCAGCAAGACCTCCCTATGCACCGACCTAACCTGATAGGAGTAGCACGATCTTGTTCTCAGGGTACACTAGATGAGCGAAGCGTACAGGTATATACCAAATACCCCAAGTTGCCTAGGAGCGGCCCCGCATGGTGCTCTAGTTTGGACCAACACTCATGTGGAGCACTGGCCCGGGGGTTGATTAACTCCACGGGGTCCGGAAAGTCCCCATGCAAGTGTTTAGTTGTTATTAGGCAAATGGTAAAACCAAGGTTGGGCCTTGGTGGAGGAGTTTTATTCAAAGCAAACTATCAAGAGGGGCCCATAAACCCTCACCGTGTTAGGGATGCAAAATCAAGGAACATAACACTGATATGACGGAAACTGGGGCGGCAAGAGTGGAACAAACACCAAGCAAAAGGCTAAGCCTTCCACCCTTTACCAAGTGTATAGATGCATTAATTAACTAAGAGATATTGTGATATCCCAACATATCCATGTTCCAACATGGAACAGCCTGCAAAAGCACCTGCAACTAGCAATGCTATAAGAGGGGCTGAGCAAAAGCAGTAACATAGCCAAACAACGGTTTGCTAGGAAGGTGGGTTAGAGGCTTGACATGGCAGTATGGAAGGCATGATAAACAAGTGGTAGGTAGCGCGACATAGCGATAGAACGAACAACTAGCAAGCAAAGATAGAAGTGATATCGGGGGTAATGATCATCTTGTCTGTGAAGTTCTCAGGGTTGTCGAAAGCTTGATCCTCGTAAACGTACTCGATAGGATCCTCGTTCACGAACTCGTCTCCTGGCTCTACCCAAAGCAAGGACACAAGCAACGGAACAACAATCAATCACGGTGCAATGCACAAGCAACATGATGCAAGACATGATATCGAATGCAAGGTATGATGTGCAATGCATATGGGTACTCCAGAAGGGAAAAGATGATCATGGCATCAACTTAGCAAAGCAAGCATGCCGCTGGAAAGGTAGGGTGATTTCGGTCGAAATCGATATAAGGATCACCGGAAATGGATGCACGGTTTGCAAACGACGAGTAAAACAAGAACGATGCAAAACTGCGCTTAACAGCATCATAGCACTTAAGATGCATCATGAAACTATGCTACAACACTCCAACATAGCAACAAAGCACATGGCAGTAAAGTACAAGTGAAGCTCTACAAATCATGAACACTGAGCTCCTGCTAGAACTCACTAGAACAATCCTAAAATAGCATGGCAAAAATGCAAATGACAATCAGGTTACACACTTGGTGAAAATACTAAACATGGCATAAACAGCATCAGCTAGCAATGTTTGGAGCTAGTGAACAACATGCTACGATAACATATCATGGCAAACAAAGGCATGACATGCTAGTACTAAAGGCAATGAACAAAACTCCCTTACTGAACTTTAGCCAAAGATGCACAGAAAAGATGGTAGCATCGATGCAAACATGGCAAGTGAAAATTATACCCCGCCGATCTAGGGTTCTTCGTGCACGTGAACCGAGGCGAAGCCGGGCTCGCAGGATATGGAGAAGGAGGAGGTCGGAGCTGCGGGGGGGGGGGGTGTTGGGCTGCAATGAAAGAGGAGCTTTAGTGGTTACCCGGTTAACCGTTGGGGCATCAAACGACCTCCAAATGGAAAGAAATTTGACAGGCAGCCTACCGATGATTTACCAAGGCTAGTCGACAAATCTCAGCCCATTCTGAGAACTTTTTTCTCCCACTCATGAAACGAGATTTGAGGGGTGCAACGGGTGCATGTGTGAGTGTCGGATCCCCAAACGGACAACGGGGAAAATAACCAGATGCATGAGACGAACATGAATGCAAATGAGATTCACATGATGACATGAGATGAAAAGCATGAAACGAACAAAATGCAAAAAAACGAGGAGAAAAACCCAAGCACGGAGGAAATAACATATCAAATAGCCGGAAATGGCAAGAGTTGGAGTTACAATTATGGAAAGTTACATCTGGGGCGTTACATGCCTGCTCCCTCCTCCCATGGCCAGCTATGCTGCCGCCAGGCCATCCATCTACCCAACTGCACCACATGTTATTTTCCGGTGACGTTAACCTCACCCCACAGCCGACAAGTCAGCCCTTGTACTCCCCTTAGTGTGGGCATCCGCTGCTGTGGCTTCGCCTGGTGCGGGTCGTTCCCTTCCTGGGCCTCGCCGTCGTCCACCGCGTTGGTGCTCTCGGCACAGTGTGGTCAACATGGTCAACAAACAACAACCATCGAAAGAGGGATGTAAGTGGAGAGGCTGACAGTAGGGACACACACAAGCAAGTGCCTCCTTATTACGCGAAAAAAATGATTGCTCCTACTGACAGCTGGGACCCATCGGTTGTATCTTCACACGGAAGGAAGTGCCTCCTTCTTATGCGAAAAAACTATTCCTCCCAATGACAGCTGGGACCCGATAGATTTGGTGACTGACTTGTGGGCCTACTAATCTGACGCGTACGAATGGCTTTGTCAACTTAATCAACAAATAATTCTAGCAACTAGACCATTGGGTATTAATCCAATAGCCGTGTTGCTTCTTCAACCTCTGATCTTGGTCCTGTCTGTCGTGGGCTGCAGTGCTGTCGCACACCCGAACCAGTCAAGTTTCCCACTCCTCTCCATCTGTGACTCCACTACCGCGTCTTCCTCATCTCTGGGTTGTTCCAGTCTGGGGCCTCGCCTCGTCCATCGGCCTTGGTGCGCTCGGCACGGTGTGGTCAACATGGTCAACAAATGAGAGTCATCGGAAGATGACTACACGTGGAGAGGCTGATAGTGGGGACGCATCACGTCCATGGACGCATGCATGCAACTGCATCCTTTTTACCCTGAAAAATTATATTTTCTCCACCTGATAGCTAGGACCTATCAGCTACATCTTCGCACGCAAGGAAGTGTGTCCTTGTTAGGGGAAAAATAATTCCTCTCCCTGACAGCTGGGACCCATCAGCTATATCTTCGAACCGTCTATAGGGTTGTCTCTCTGGTAGCGAACGTGTACGTACATACTAGTCGATCGGTCTCTATGCAAGGATGAACCGTGCCCGAGCAAGGAGCGGTCCATGTGATGTAGCAGTTGAGGAAGACCTGTATAAATCAGGTACACGTACTACAACCATGCTGCAAGAAAGTAAATACGTCTACATACGTACATACAGGCGGGGTCTCGAACGCGTGCAGCGACGGTGTCCTGTTCATCGGCAGTCAACTGGCTGGGTCGAAACGAAGAAACAGTGTTGTGTTCATCGGGAGGCAACACACTGGGTCGGAATGCGTCGTGTTCGTCGGGATCAAACCGGCTTGGACAGAACAGCCAAAACGGGGTCTGGTGTACCACAGAATGGAGTAAATGACCTTCTGTTTGACCGGCTACGATCAAAACGGGATCCTGTTCATCGGGAGGGGTCTGGCGTACCGAAAAATAGAGGAAACAGATTTATGTTCGAGCCCCTACAGTCGAAATGGGGTGTTTTTCATCGGGAGGTGTGTGGCGTATCGCAAAACGGAGGAAACGAACTTGTGTTGGAGCGCCTACGGTCAAAGCAAGGTCATGTTCATTGGGAGGGGTGTGGCGTACCGCAAAATGGGACTCCACGGGCTACTGTTCATCCACCGTCTACTGCCTCTCTCCAGCCTCCACGGGCTACTGTTCATCTACCATCGACTTCCTCCAGCCTCCACCTGCTACTGGTCATCCAGGGGGTTCTGTTCATCCAGCCTCCACCGGCTGCTGTTCAACCAGCCCTCCATGGTGTCCTGTTCTTCCACCCCTACCAGCTCAGCTGTGGCGGCCTCCTCTCGGGGTCCTGTTCTTCCAGCGGCAATGGCCTACGTACTACCATGGGGTCCTATTCATCCAACCCCAACCACATATGTCTCGACTCGTTCAGCCAACCCAGTTCACCATTCATCAATAAGCAGCAGGTTCGATCGGCTTCAGTAAGCAGCAGCAGCGATCAATCGCTAGAGTTTAGTTAGAAGCAGTAGCGAAGGAATCGGTCAGGTTCAGTTAACACCCAAGGGATCGATCACTCGGGTTCAATAAGATAACGCCTCGCTCGGGTTCAGTTAGAGCCCAATGCCTCGCACCCACACACGTACGTGTACGAGAGAAATGGGCAATCCCTCCGTGCATTTCTCAGCATCGACCACCCAGCATAACCGGGAACTCCCTGATGTTTTCCTCACCCTTGCTTCTATCACATTTTTTTCCATCATGGACGGCCCAAAGAATGTCATGCAGGTGCATCTCCGGGCCTCCTGTACGAAAAGTCCATTTTCTGTCATGATTTTTCATCATAGAAGTAGGAGCCCACCATATCTATGATGATACTAGGTTTTATCACAATTATCATCATAGAAGAGTCATAAGCATGACATAATTTTTTTTGTTCAGGCCAAAATTTCATGGATGTGTCCTTTTTTGTAGTGCAAGAAGCTTCGAGTGATGGTGATCGAATCGAAGTCGAGGGGCATGATGTACGACGGCCCACTACATACATGCAAAGAAGTTTTGGCCGATGGAGGTTGGCTCGAAGTCAAGGGGCATGATGTATGCCTCCATATCATGGTGAGCACATCTCACAAGAGGAGATAGCAGCAAGCAGGGTGTCTTGAAAAGCTGAGGCCTCGCTTCGATGATGGCCGCGTGAATGTCCCTCGATCATGCAGCTAGCCTCACGGTGCTCAACATACCCATACACGAACAATAGAGGTCCAGGATGTCACTGGGGAAATCCCTCTAGTCACGGCTCATAGGGATGCTGCACGGCTTGGGTTCGCCCATGGTGGAGTTTGGAAGGTGGGGCCTTTTGGGCCTTGATTTATGGGTAGAAGGCCATCGGTGCTGGGGGACGCGAGAGATGGAATAGTGGTACAGGGGGAGGGGGCGAGGCGAGGGTACGCAAAGGCACTGTGAGATAATGAAGAGTGACCTCAGGATCCCCCGCGAGATGCAGATGGAGTGGTGCCAGGGGAGAGGGAGACGAGGCGAGGCATGCTATACAACGGCAGTGACAGTGACTGCATAGGGTGAGGCTGACTTTGGTAACCCGAACACGCTGCCTGGACTAGTGTCACCTCGCGCGAGGGTCTTGTGACTTCACTGTGAGGACCGGATGAATAATATTTTCACCAACAAGTGTTCTACACTTGTACTACTACTAGTAGTAGTAGTAACATACACAGTAGTACTATGTAGTGGAAAGAGGTCGTGCTAGCATGCCTCTGAGGTCACTTCATCCTCCAGGTAGCATCCATATTGCAAGTAGAACCAATTTCTCGTGCATTCGGAAGCGCGGAGAAGGCCTTTCTATTTTTTGAGGATAACCGCATATTCCTTAACCAGAAAAGGTTGTGTCTTGCACGCATGCACCCATATCCATTCAAACAAGCTACGACACATTTTTTGTGCAAAGAGATGGATATGTTTGTATATATGTTCATCTACCCAAGTGGGTTTTGCGTAGGTCCCACCTGTCAAGAGAGGTGCAGAAATAAATAGGAATCATAAATGTTTCACCACGGTGACTCGAAAGAGTGACCTGAACTAGCCAGTGGCACATGTAGCAACAAAAGGATGGGCACATACACGGACATGTACCACTCCAACATTTGAATAATAATAAGTATGCTACCCGCATAGGCTTTTCGTCTTGCAGGTTGGTCTACCTAGCTATCTAATCAATTGCTTGCATGCCACTTCTCCCATTTACTTCTCCATCGGAAACCGATTTTCCTCGGCTTCTTCACCTCTCCTTGATTCACATTCAAAACCCATTGGATTCACACTATTTTAACCTCTTCAGATACTCCTAGAGTATTTCCGAAGCCCCTAATCATCTTCTTCTAGTCAGACTAGCCACCTAATCCTAATACCCCAAACCATATCCCTCCGGTCTAGTTGTTCCAAATGGCGAAAGAGATCCCTACGCAACTTTTTAGCATCAAACATGTCCTCGGCAAAGGCTCGTTGAGTATAGCTGCCACCATCACCGACCACCCAAGGGTTGTTCGAGAGTGGATCAACAATGTATCCAAGTCCCTCAAAAAGGTGGGGATGAAGGTCATCAGTCTCAATGTAGAGTACACGGAGCATGCCACTAGGAAGATCCAACATGCCGCAGTCCTTCAGCTGTGCCTCGAGGATGAAGTTTTGGTGTATCACATCATGCACGTGCCCTCCATACGAGGTGAGATCCAAGATTTCATGTCTTGGGAGGACAGATTATTCTGTGCGGAAGCCATCGAAGTGGACAAACAAAAGCTGGTGCCGTACAACCTTGATTTGAAAAACATCGCTGACCTACAAACCAAAATTCCTGTAGAAGATTGTGATAAACCAACACCATCCCTATTCGACGTAACAAATTTTGTGCTTGTAAAAAATCTTGAGAAGGGTGACGAGACACTAGGACTAAGGTCATCTGGATGGCAGAATTATCCATTGACCTACGAGCAGATAAAATATGTTGCCCTCTATACCCATGTGAGTTTCGAGATAGCTGCAAGGTTGAAGGAGCTTGTAGCGAAGCCGTCTCCCACAGAAAATGAGAAGAAGAAGAGGATGTAGCAGCAGCAGGGCATTATAGATGGATGAACTATTTCCTATCTTATTTGTAAAAATATATTTCCTCTGTGTATATATATATTGATAGATGTACTATTTCGCTGGTGTGCATGTCTTTGGAACAAGTGTAGTAGCGTAGGTCCGCTTGAATATAACAAACTATATCCGCCTAGTTTTCTCTACTACTCCTAGCAGTGATCGGTATGCAATGCATGTGTTAGTAGACATGACAACTTGTCCATGGTAGCCGAACAATGTCGACCATTGTCGGTGTACAAAAGTAGGGGCGCTCCTTTTTACCCCTTTACTTGTGCACGGACAGTCGGAGCCACGCCCACGGCCACACTAAGCAGGGCAGGGGAGGGAAGCCGGAGAGAAGCCAAATGCGCAAGGCGATCTGAGGCAACGCCAAGACCAGAAACACAAAGAGCAAAGGGGGCAAGGCGGACTCCCCCGGCAGGACCCTTGCCAGGGCAGCCTCAGCAGCCCTGGCAAGAGCCTTGCCGGGGCAACTTGCCCAACGCCAGCAGAGCGAGCCACCCTTGAGCCCAAAGGTTCCGAATGCCGTCAATAACTACGTTGGGACCAGTGCTCGGGAGGCACCTCCTTGGTGGCATGCAAATCTTTGTCAAGACCATAGATATATGAGATCAGATGAGGATCAGCAGATGATGACCCTCGGCGGGGCTCGCCAAGGAAATCCACAAGACCCTCGGCAAGCATCTTGCCGGGGACGACTACGACACCACAGCAAGAGCCTTGATGGGCCCCCGGCAAGGCCCTTGCCAAGGACGCCAGCACGGCCACTACTAGACCCGCACCAGCCAAGACTCTGCCGCCGTTCGCATGCAGCGGCCAGCCCAACTAGCTGGGCAGGCACCTACGTGGCAACATGCAACTTCCATGCCAAATTAGCAAGCACCTGTGTGGCGGCATGCAGATCTTCATGAAGGCCCTACCACCGCGCCACCTTAGATGCTTTCCTGCCTACATGGCGCTGCATGCATCGCTAGCCTGGGCACGTGTCGAAGCGAGGCGAAGTGGCGGCGGATGGGACGGGCCTCGTTCCCGTCCCTGATAATGTTAATGGACACATACGTAGCGCATTTAATGCACTTTGTCCTATAATGTCGTGCGATAAGCTCGCGCACTGTAGGCCTTTCCACCTCATGTGTGCCACTGTGGCAACCCCTTTTTCCTATAAAAGGAGGCACGAGGCGACCAGGAGAGGGATTCAGCTTTTTGGAACGGCACAGCCACCGTAGCTAGTTCAAAAAGCTCAAGAACACTCAATACATCCACCAAAGCAGCACTAGGGTCTTACGCATCCTCGCGGCTCAAACTTGGGTAAACGATCCGTGTGCTAGCTCCTAAACCTGCTCTTCTCACGATCCCGCGCCCGCCGACCGTAGAAGGGATCCCAGTGATGCCATAGGTGTCATTCCCACCGACATCTTTGGCGCCCTAGGTAGGGGAGCGCAGTTGTGAGAATCTGGTCTAGCAGTTAGCCTAGCGGTTCTTCGTCGCCATGGCTCCCAAGAAGAAGGCGGACACGACGGTCGATTGGGAGTCAGACGGCCCGTACCGGTGAGGGCGAGTAGCGGGCCGGTCACGGATAGGACACGAGGCGCGGCCCGTGAGAAACAACATCGCTCTGGTAGTCAGAGCCTGGCGATCATCGTCGTTCGTGCGCAAGACGGCGGGCCGCACACCACAAAATCCACAGACGGAGTCGGGCCACTCGCGGGCGGCGCGGGGCCCTCCGGGGTCGCCGCCGTGCCACCCATGGGTCGCGCGATGACCTCCAGGACGCCCGCCCCGGCGCCCACAGCGCGCTCTTCCCATGGTGTGCGCGACGAGCAGCGTCACCATGCCGGCGACCTTGGACACCACCGTGGGAAGAGCCATGTGCATCATCTGCGGGACGAAGGAGGCCAGCCTGCCCGCCGAAGTGTTGGCGACAATGGCACGCAGCCACTGGGCCGTGACAAAGCTCCTTCTAACGTGGTTAGAAGTCGAAGCGCGCCATAGTCCATGCAACTTTCGCCACCACCCACGCCAGCAGAAGCTTTGGCGCACACGCAGCTACTCCTCGACTTCCCTCCTGCTGCGGAGAAGCTCAACGAGTGGAGAGCCACCGTCTGGAGCCTCATCGCCGTCGCCAACAAAGGCGAGCCACGGCTGGCAGGGCCCTCGGGCCGGCGCTCCGTCAAGCCACCACACGCCAGCGGTAGAAGGACCGGGGAGCTGGAGCCACAGTGCACTCTCCTCCCCCGCGCCAGCCGCCGCCGGTGCTGGTCCGTCGTAACGACGCTAGTGATAATATTTCCATAGCGTCGTCCGACCCCCGGGCCTACCACGATCAATGCCAAGTTCTTCGGGAGTGAGCCCACGGAGACGCTCGAACCACTATCGAGCGCTGGCGGGATACACGCCACCAGTCGGATAAGCGGGCGGGACCCGCTATGGACCACCCAGCACCGGGCGGCTCCGGCGGCCTACCTTACGAGGTGGGTTGCCTAGCCTTTACCCGGGAGCTTCGGTAGTTCCAGTGGTCGTCCCACCGCACGTTCAAGCCCGACGTCGGTGAGAAGTACAACGGCAAGACTCACCCGTCAGAGTTCCTCAGCATCTACACCATCGCGATGCAAGCTGCTGGAGCTCGCGATGACAAGGTGCTTGCCAATTACTTCCCGTTGGCACTGAAGCCCAACGTCATGTCTTGGTTGATGCACTTGCCGGCGGATTACATTTCTTCTTGGTCAGATCTGTGCCATGAGTTCGTTGGTGCCTTCACCGGAGGCCACCAAGCTCATGGCCAGGCCAGTGATTTGCATATCATTCCCTAGAAGGAAGGGGAAACCCTGCACAAGTACATCCAGAGATTCAGCCGGGTGTAGTACAACATCCCCGATGTTCATCCACCGCCGTGATTAGCACATTCCATCAGAACGTGCGCAACCGCAAGATGCGCGAAGAGCTGGCGATGAACAAGGTTACGGATGTGGCCGAACTTTATGTTCTAGCCGATAGGTGCGCCTGGGCTGAAGAGGGGAGGAAGTACCCCGGCGAGGACACCGGCGTGGAAACCGACTCTACTGATGAAGACACCTCTGCCCCGACGAAGGAGAGCCAGCGTCGCAACAGGAAACACAAGGGGAAATCCATGCTCGCCATCCAGGGATTCGACAACACCGACACCGCCAAGAAGGCCAAGGCAGACAACCCTGACAAGGAGATTGTGGGGTGCGCCGCCTGCCGGGCCTTGACGGTCACCGACAAGCCAGGAGGTTCTGACAAGTAGTATTGCAAGATCAGCCGCACCAAGGGCCACGACCTCCAGAACTACCGACAGGTCGAGCTGCTTGCCGAAAAGCAAAAGGCCGAGTATGAGAGGCGGGACAAGGAGAAGGGTCAGGATGGTGCTGAAGGATCCGACAAGAAGCATGGAGGGCAAGGAGGCCGCCACGACAAGGATAACCAGCAAGAGAGGCCCGCTCGGGGCCGCGACAAGAAGTATGAAGACGATGATCATGACGAGGATGACGAGTCCGGCGAGCAAGAGTTTTAGAAGGCTACAGAGGCCATGTGCGTCGATGGTGGCGCATCGCTGCACACTTCTCACCGACGGGCACATGAGATTACAGCAGCAGAGCCATCATTCGACGCTCAGAAGCCAATGAAGTGGTCCAGCACGCCCCTCATCTTTGACGCCGAGGACCACCCTGACCGCACGACTGCGGTCGGGTGTTTGCCGTTGTTGGTCTCGCCAATGATACGCAACCTCAAGGTGAAAAAGATGTTGGTTGACGGCGGGGCCAGCTTAAACCTGATCTCACCCGTCATGATCAGAAGGCTGCAAATTCCCGATGGAGACCTCGAGGAAACGGGTACGTTTCAAGGGGTCAATCTGGGAAGGAGCCAGCCGAAGGGGAAGGTCACATTGCCCGTGACATTTGGAGGTGAGTTGAACTATATGATGGAAAGAATCGTCTTCGATATGGCCGAGATCCCCTTGCCCTACAACGAGATCCTCGGCCGCCCGGCACTAGCCAAGTTCATGGCGGCGGCGCACTATGCCTACAACACGCTGAAGATGCTTGGGCCAATGACCATCATCACTGTCCCCTCCAACAAGAAGGACGCGCTGATCTGCGCTAACCAACTCTATCGAGAAGTAGTTGCAGCAGCTGCCGCCAAGGCACTTGCTCCTGCCGTTGAAGCCCCGGGAGGGAAGAAGAAGACCGGCAAGACCTCTCGCACCCACTCCGGCAAGCGCACCTCTTCGGAGTGTTGTGCTACTGTCGAGGACGTGCCCGAGAGCTCTACCGGCAAGAGCAAGAAATCCAGCGCTGCACCACCAGAGACCAAGAGGGTGTCCATCAAGGCGGATGGACAGGAGGGGCTTTCACCATAAGCTCCACCCTCGACAACAAATAGGAAAGCGCGCTCATCGCTATCCTGTGGGCGAATGTCAATGTGTTTGCGTGGCAAGCATCTGACATCCCTGGCGTTCCTAGGGAAGTGATTGAGCACCACCTTGTTGTCTGTCCCCATGCGCGGCCCGTCAAGCAGAAGGTCAGGAAGCAAGCTTTGGAACAACAGGAGTTCATCATAGAGGAGATCAGGAAATTGGAAGTGACAGGTTTGGTGAGAGGAGTGCTCCATCCGACGTGGTTGGCCAATCTGGTGGTGGTGCGCAAGGCAAATGGGAAGTGGAGGCTGTGTCTTGACTACACAGATGTCAATATGGCTTGTCCTAAGGACCCCTTCCCATTGCCGCGCATCGACCAGATTGTTGACTCCATGGCCGGGTGTGATCTATTGTCATTCCTCGACGCCTACTCTGGCTACCACCAGATCTTCATGACAAGAGAAGATGAAGAGAAGACAACATATATCACCCCATGTGGTGCGTATTGCTTTTTACCGATGTCTTTCGGGTTGAAGAGTGCTGGCTCGACATTCGCAAGGGCGGTCCAGATTGGTTTTGAGCCCTAGCTACATAGAAATATGGAAGCTTATGTGGATGACATAGTGGTCAAAACCAAGGACAAGGCGACCCTTGTACAAGACTTAGAAGAGACGTTTGCCAACCTACGCAAGATCAACCTCAAGCTGAACCCTGAGAAGTGTGTCTTTGGCGTCCCATCAGGAAAACTTCTCGAGATCTTTGTGTCGCAGCGTGGGATCGAGGCAAACCCAGACAAGATCAAGGCTATTGAGCACATTGAGGCACCCAAGCGGATCAAGGATGTGCGCCGGCTCACTGGCTGCGTTGCCGCCATGAGAAGATTCATCTCCAAGTCCGCTGAGTGTGCCCTTCCCTTTTTCAAAATCTTGAAGAATGCAGGCCCAATGGAGTGAACCCAAGAGGTCGAGGCGGCATTGTAGGATATGAAGAAATACCTTTCCTCTACGCCAATATTGGTTGCGCCTAAACCACAAGAGCCGTTGCTGCTGTATCTGGCGGCAATGAATCAAGTGGTCAGCGCCACACTAGTGGCGCAGAGGGAGGTCGACAAAGAGGCAGTGGCAACGACAGGACCGGCGGATGGCAAGTTAGAGATTCCCCCAGTAGGGCCTGGTGCCAGCAAGGAGAGGCCCCCGGCAGAGTCTGACGCCATCGGGACAGGGCCCGCGCAGCCGAGTGAAGTGGTGCAGAAGAAGAAGATGATGCAGCACCCGATTTACTTTGTCAGCTCCCCTTGCAGGGGGGCAGGTCAAGGTACTCAGGTGTGCAGAAATTGCTCTTCGGCCTCCTTATGGCCTCGAGGAAGCTGTGTCATTACTTCTAAGCCCAAGAGATCACTGTCGTCACCCGCCTCCTGTTGCAACGGATACTGCACAACCCAGATGTAACCAGAAGGATTGTGGAGTGGGCCTTGGAGTTGTCAAGCTTTGGGTTGAAGTTTGAAAGTACTTCGACAATCCAGAGCAGAGTCTTGGCGGAGTTCATTGCAGAATGGACCTCAACGCCCGATGAAGAAATCCGGGAGACCGCTCTCCCCGGCAAGTAAGCAAGTCGCGATTGGATCATGTACTTTGATGAGGCTTTCTCGCTGCAAGGCGCCGGTGCCGGTCTGCTGCTTGTCGCACCCACCGGAGAGCACCTCAAGTATGTGACCCAGATGCACTTTCCCAGGGAGATGTCCACAAACAACACTGCTGAGTACGAGGGGCTGCTTGCGGGTCTCAGGATCGCGGCAGACCTCGGGGTGAAGAAGCTCATCGTCAGGGGTGATTTGCAACTTGTCGTCAGACAAGTCAACAAAGATTATCAGAGTCCGTTGATGGAGGCCTACGTAGCTGAGGTGGTGAAGCTGGAGGAGCGCATCGACGGTATACATGTGGAGCACGTTCCCCGAGCGGAGAACGACATCGCTGACTACCTGTCAAAGCGCGCTACATTCAAGCTACCTGTGGAACCAGGTACCTTTTTGCTTCGGTTAACTCAACCATCCGTCGAACCATAAATGGAGCAGAACAAAGCAAAGGAAATTAGGCCCCGGCAAGTACTTTCCCGCTGAGCCCCGAGGGCTACCAGCAAGGGTGTTGCCGCGGATTCTGAGCCTGCCAAGGGGCAGCTGGCTCCGGCAGGGCGCCGAGCCCTGGCCGTAGAGACGGCTGCTCCCATGGTAGAAGAGATGCCTTTGGTCCTTGCCGTCAAGCCCCAGGCTCCGGCATGGGCACATCATACCGTCCATTTCCCCCAGACAAGGGAACTTCCTGAGGAGCAGGAAGAAGCGGAAAAAGTAGCCCGCCGGTCTGCATTGTACCAGTTCATCGATGACGTCCTATATAGAAAAAGACCGAACGGTGTGAAATTGAAGTGCTTCCCCCGGGAGGAAGGACTGGAGCTGTTGGCAGAGATACATGGAGGCATATGTGGCTCCCACATAGGGTCGAGGGCCCTTGCTGGCAAGGCATTCCAGCAAGGCTTCTTTTCGCCCACCGCCCTCCAGGATGCAACGACACTAGTAGCCAGGTGTGAAGTGTGCCAGTTCCATTCAAAGAAGCTTCATCAACCAGCTCAAGCCCATCAAACAATCCCTCTCTCCTGGCCGTTTTCGGTCTGGGGGCTCAACATACTAGGCCATTTCCCTCGCGTTGTTGGGGGCTTTGAGTACTTGCACATTGCAATCGACAAGTTCACAAAGTGGCCGGAGGTGGAGGTAGTAAGGAAGGTTACAACACAGTCGGTCGTCAAGTTCTTCAAGGGGCTAGTCTGCCGTTTTGGTGTACCAAACAGGGTCATCACTGACAACGACACGCAGTTCACAAGCCGCACCTTCATGCAATATATCCAAGAGAACAAGGATGGTATGTTGTGCGGAGAAACGGCCAGGCATAGAGGGAAAATGCTGAAGTGTTGCGAGGCCTGAGAACGAAGACTTTTGACAGGCTGCACAAGAGCAGAAGGTGCTGGATTGATGAGTTGCCGGCGGTTCTTTGGTTGATCAAGACGACGCCAAATCGAGTCACCGGCCAGACACCCTTTGCCCTAGTATATGGGGCAGAAGCAGTTCTCCCCACAGAACTCATATACGGGTCACCTCGAGTGCTCGCTTATGATGAGCTTGAGCAATAGGAGTTGCGGCAAGATGACGCAACGCTCCTTGAGGAAGATCGTCTTCGGGCGGCTGTGGGAGCAGCATGCTACCAGCAAGCCTTTTGCTGCTACCATAGCCGCAAGGTTCATGCTCGAAGCTTTGAGGAAGGCAACCTTGTTCTTCGGCGCGTTCAGTCGGGCAAGAATTCCAACAAGTTGACGCCAAAGTGGGAAGGCCCTTATCGGGTAATACGAGTCACCAGGCCCGACGCAGTCCTCCCGGAGACCGCAGATGTTGTCCCAGTGAGCAATTCCTGGAACATTGAGCATCTTCGCAAGTTTTACCCATAAGGCACGGTTGCCGGGCCTCCCGGTAAACTACCTTTTGTACAAGCCTTGCCGACAAGGCATGTAACCCTCTGTACAAAGCCAGGCACAAACCCTGAGCATAAATAAACGAAGCGCTGGCGCCCTAAGTTATAGCATGCATGCTAGGTTAAGTCTCTCCCTCGGTTAGGGTTGATAGTGCTTAGCGGCGACTAACCCATAGCCTAGAGGTCGAGTGTGCGTCTTTCTGTTCTCTTTGGTTCGTAGGGCACGCGGACACTTCTGCTGAGCCGCTTGGGAAGAAGAGAATGAACCGGCTCTCTGGTCCCGGCAGACCAAGACTGCCGGGGGCTGAAGATACAAGGATCCAACCACGGCAAGCCAAGGTCGCCGGGGGCTGCGGATTCAGACCCTGTTCAAGAATTCATCCGATTAACCAGTTAACTTGCCGATTAATCCCTACTCATAGGGTCCTCGAGTAACCGATTACCCGATAAATCGTCCGATTAATTGATTAAATGGCCGATTAACTTGCCGATTAGCCTATTAATCCCCTACTCACCAGCCGACCGAGCAGCTACCAGTTAATGATTTCCTCAACAATGGATTCAGATAAGTCTTTCATCCCCCTGTTATGCGTTTCCGTATAGAAGTGGGACATGTGAGACCTTGTTTATGTTCTTGAAACCACCGTTCTCCCTCTTTCTTGTACCCAAGAGCTACCTCCTGGGTTGGAATTTGGTAGTAGTCGTGGTGGCGAGGAGATGAATAAGGGGCCGAACTCTACTTCTCCCCTGCCTCCGCCAAGAGCGCGAGAATGGTCGACTGAAGTGGGGAGACGGCAAGGCCTATTGCCGGGCGACAATGTTTATCTTAAAAATAACAAGGACTCATCCTTGGCATGGGCCTCGCTCATGCACAAAGAACCCGGCAAGCACCCTTTGTCATTAAAAACATCCCATAAAGGTACAGTTCATACGGAATTAAAAATATGAGCAAGGGGATTACAAGTCTTAAAATTAACAAGTGCCCACAGGCTTACAAACTAAAAAGAGATAAGGTGCCCGCAATCCCTTTCTTGCCCCTCTCCTGAGAAGGTGGAACAAGGTAGCAGGAGGGTAGAAAGAGTGCATAGGCAAGGTACGAGGAGAAGAAGGCACCAATATAAATCTTGGTGCCCGGAAAGGAGATGGAAGACGAGGCAGCGGGCCGGCAATACGCGACGAAGGCGTCGGTGCCCGTGTACTCCGATTTGATGGCCACCACCCGCCTTCTTCGCCTTCTCTGGCCCTCCTACGCCAGCCACCTAAGGAGACGACGGGGAGCGCCCCGATGCAGAGCTTGGCGAGGAAGGCCCTCGGCAGGGCGCGTGGCCGAGGGAGGGGTGGCGCGGTCAGTCAGAGTCGGCATCCTGCCACACGACTCCCTCGTCATCACTGTCGCTGTCCTCCTCATCACTCCCGCATGAGGAGGAATCTTCATCGTCAAAGGAGCTCTCCACGCAGCACTTTAGACGAGTTCCAAGATCTCCAAAGACCTTGACGGAGAGCGGGCCGCCCTCCATTAACTTGAAGTAGAGGACGAGCCCCACCGTCAGGCTATGGATGCGATCAAATTTCTTCCATCCGCGACGGAGGTACATAACATGAGGAGCGGGGAAGTTGACGTCGGCCACCGTGCCACTGGTCCCGCAGCCCCTCATGTGCAATCTGAGGGTCTGGGCGGATCGAGCTCCATTTCCCGAGCAAAGGGGGTGGGGAGACGGAGACGACAACGCGGTCACCGGCGCAGCCTGATGAAGAACTCGCGGGGCTGGTCCCCAACGTGACCCTGCGTCGCGGGAGGCACCGCTGGCGGAGGCACGGCCATCGCGCCGCCTCGTCCCCCTCTCCCTCGACCGCCGCGGCCACCTTGGCCACACCCCCTCCCCCTTCCTCTCATGGCCAGCTCCGCCGCCGTGGGCTCGTGGGAAGGAGGGACGCCCTGACGAGAAGCAACCCTCGCCGCCACCGTCGAAGGCCTAGCTCCTCCTCTCGCCATGGCAGGTGGAAGAAAGGAGCGAAGGTGGAGGAGGATGGCTACTGAAGGAATGTGGGATGACGCCCCATCCCCCTCCTCATAAAGGGGCGGGGTCGACGCTCGGCCGCCCCACTAAGCCAATCCAGCCATCAAAGGCGCAGGGAATCAGGACCGACCCACTGCCCCAATCAGCGACGGCCCGGTTTCCCGCCTCCACTGCCTGCCACTGGCACGGAGGACGCATGGCGAGCGAGCAGGATCGAAAGGACGGGTGAGGCGACAGTTCCCCGCCCCGTGATCGTGGGGCGTGGGTGCCTTGAAAACTGTGACCCGAGTCCACCCAGTAAATGAGCCGCGCCTCCACGCCTTCCTCTTTTTATGAGGAAGGCGGGAGCCGCCTCTTTACTACGATGTGATGCATGCATGCGGAAACTGCCCCACGCATGACCCCCACGTCATGCACGACCCTCCACGTCATGCGCAGGTCATGGGGAAGCGCAGCGCACGAAAAATTACTGTGGTAAAATCCCTCCCAGACTGCCCGCGCACTGTTTTGGGCCTGGCCCAACAACGTGTCGCGCTTATGTGTGGCCCAGGCCCGGGGGCTCCTGTCGGTGTACAAAAGTAGGGGCGCTCCTTTTTACCCCTTTACTTGTGCACGGAAAGTCGGAGCCGCGCCCATGGCCACACTAAGCAGGGAAGGGGAGGGAAGCCGGACATAAGCCAAAGGCGCAAGGTGATCAGAGGCAATGCCAAGACCAGAAACACAAAGAGCAAAGGGGGCAAGGCGGACTCCCCCGGCAGGACCCTTGCCAGGGCAGCCTCAGCAGCCCTGGCAAGCGCCTTGCCGGGGCAACTTGCCCAACACCAGCAGAGCGAGCCACCCTCGAGCCCAAAGCTTCCGAATGTCATCAACAACTACGTTGGGACCAGGGCTCGGGAGGCACTTCCGTGGTGGCATGTAGATCTTTGTCAAGGCCATAGATATATGAGATCAGATGAGGATCAGGAGACGACGACCCTCGGCGGGGTCCTCGCCAAGGAAATCCACAAGGCCCCCGGCAAGCGTCTTGCCGAGGAAGACTACGACACCATGGCAAGACCCTTGTCGGGCCCCCGGCAAGGCCCTTGCCAAGGACGCCAGTAGGGCCACTACCAGACCCGCACCAGCCAACACTCCGCCACCATTCGCATGCAGCTGCCAGCCCAACCAGCTGGGCAGGCACCTGTATGACAACATGTAGCTTCCAGGCCAAATCAGCAAGCACCTGCGTGACAGCATGCAGATCTTCATGAAGGCCCTACCACTGCGCCACCTCAGCTGCTTGCTTGCCTACATGGCGATAAATGCATCGCTAGCCTGGGCGCGTGTCGAAGCAAGGCGAAGCGGCGACGGACAGGACGGACCTCGTTCTCGTCCCCGATAAAGCTAATGGACACCTACATAGCACATTTAATGCACTTTGTCCCGTAATGCTGTGCGATAAGCTTGCGCACTTTAGGCCTTTCCACCTCCTGTGTGCCACTGTGGCAACCCCTTTTTCCTATAAAAGGAGGCCCGAGGCGACCAAGAGAGGGATTCGGCTTTTTGGAACGGCACAGCCACCTGATACGTCTCCAACGTATCTATAATTTTTGATTTCTACATGCTATATTATCTACTGTTTTGGACATTATTGGGCTTTATTATCCACTTTTATATTATTTTTGGGACTAACCTATTAATCGGAGGCCCAGCCCAGAATTGCTGTTTTTTTGCCTATTTTAGGGTTTCGAAGAAAAGGAATACCAAACGGAGTCCAAACGGAATGAAACCTTCGGGAACGTGATTTTTGCAATGAACAAGATCCAGGAGACTTGGACCCCGCGTCAAGCAACCAACAGGGAGGCCACGAGGTAGGGGGCGCACCTCCCCCTAGGCGCGCCCTCCACCCTCGTGGGCCCCCTGTTGCTCCACCGACGTACTTCTTCCTCCTATATATACCTACGTACCCCCAAACGATCAGATACGGAGCCAGAACCCTAATTCCACCACCGTAACTTTCTGTATCCATGAGATCCCATCTTGGGGCCTGTTCCGGAGCTCCGCCGGAGGGGGCATCGATCATGGAGGGCTTCTACATCAACACCATAGCCTCTCCGATGAAGTGTGATTAGTTTACCTCAGACCTTCGGGTCCATAGTTATTAGCTAGATGGCTTATTCTCTCTTTTTGGATCTCAATACAAAGTTCTCCCCCTCTCTTGTGGAGATCTATTCGATGTAATCTTCTTTTGCGGTGTGTTTGTTGAGACCGATGAATTGTGGGTTTATGATCAAGTTTATCTATGAACAATATTTGAATCTTCTCTGAATTCTTTTATGTATGATTGGTTATCTTTGCCAGTCTCTTCAAAATATCAGTTTGGTTTGGCCTACTAGATTGATCTTTCTTGCAATGGGAGAGGTGCTTAGCTTTGGGTTCAATCTTGCAGTGTCCTTTCCCAGTGACAGTAGGGGCAGCAAGGCACATATTGTATTGTTGCCATCGAGGATAGCAAGATGGGGTTTTCATCATCTTGCATGAGTTTATCCCTCTACATCATGTCATCTTGCTTAAGGCGTTACTCTGTTCTTATGAACTTAATACTCTAGATGCATGCTGGATAGCGGTCGATGTGTGGAGTAATAGTAGTAGATGCAGGCAGGAGTCGTTCTACTTGTCTTGGACGTGATGCCTATATACATGATTATACCTAGATATTCTCATAACTATGCTCAATTCTGTCAATTGCTCAACAGTAATTTGTTCACCCGTCGTAAAATACTTATGCTCTTGTGAGAAGCCACTAGTGAAACCTATGGCCCCCGGGTCTATCTTCATCATATTAATCTTCCAATACTTAGTTATTTTCATTTCTTTTATTTTACTTTGCATCTTTATCATAAAAATAACAAAAATATTATCTTATCATATCTATCAGATCTCACTCTCATAAGTGAGCGTGTAGGGATTGACAACCCCTTATCGCGTTGGTTGCGAGGATTTATTTGTTTTGTGTAGGTGCGAGGGACTCGCGCGTAGCCTCCTACTAGTTTGATACCTTGGTTCTCAAAAACTGAGGGAAATACTTATGCTACTTTATTGCACCACCCTTTCCTCTTCAAGGGAAAACCAACACAAGTGCTCAAGAGGTAGCAAGAAGGATTTCTGGCGCCGTTGCCGGGGAGGTCTATGCAAAAGTCAACATACCAAGTACCCATCACAAACCCTTATCTCCCGCATTACATTATTTTCCATTTGCCTCTCGTTTTCCTCTCCCCAACTTCACCCTTGCCGTTTTATTCGCCCTCTCTCTCTCTATCCTCCCTCTCTTCCTCTATTTTCCTCTTTTTGCCCCTCGCTCTTTCTATCATTATGTCTGAAATTGGGGAAATTATTGTCGATATGGACAATAGTAATATTATGAAAAATTCTGATGCTCCTGCTGAAGAACTCCCTATCTTACATACAAAAAAATTCCGTATTTGTAGTGGTAATATTATTGGAAAAGGAGTTATCCAAGATTTCTTTACTTGCGCTGGTGCTTTACCTTCTATGGGTAGTTCTATCCTTGATAGAACTAGTAGTCTTACGGACTCTATTGGCATGCTTGTAGTTGAAGTTGAAAGACAATTTATGCACATGCACCCTTGCATACAAAGGATTTTCCTAGAATTTTCCAATATTGAGCATTCTTCTGTTAAGCGTCCCGCTACTATCTTTTTGGCTCATGAGTTTAGATTCATAATAAAAGAGGCTAAAGAAATATTTGCGCATTATAGGGTGGACTCTTGCCGTCCTCCCATAGAGTCTATCCTTTTTGATCAAGAAGAAATAACGCGCTTTCAATCTCTAGACTATGTTGCCTTCAATGAAAATCTTAGAAAAAGGGTTCCTACCAATATTTTAGCTGATAGAATTTCTAAACTTAATGATGATTTGGCCATTCGAAATAATGAAATAGGATATTCTCTTGAGTATAGGCTCAGAAAGTGTTGTCAAAAGAATGCTTATAATGATGAATTGGTTGTGCAATACGAAGGGCCAAAGGAGGAACCTATACCTCCCAAGGTTGATCTTGGGGACTTTTGTCCCATTAAATTTAGCCCTTTTGATTAATTTTGCTTCCTCAAAGAAAACGTGCTTCCGAACATAGAGAATATGAAATGAGTTTTAATGATCTATCTTACTATTATGGCAACACCTAGATCTATCCTTGCTTTTTATGCCTAGCTAGGAGCGTTAAATGATAGCACTTGTTGGGGGGCAACCCAATTTTATTTTTTTTTCTTGCTTTTTGCTCCTGTTTAGTAATAAATAATTTATCTAGCCTCTGTTTTGGTTGTGTTTTTTGTGTTTAATTAGTGTTTGTTCCAAGTAGAACCGTTGGGAAGACTTGGGGAAAGTCTTTTTAATCTTGCTGTAAAAAACAGAAACTTTAGTGCTCATGAGAACTGCTGTAATTTGTATTTGGAAAGCGCTATTTAGTTAATTCTTTTTGAAGATGATTAATTGATAAATTCCTCACGTCCAGAAATTTATTTTAGAATTTTTGGGGTTCCAGATCTTGCGCTAGCTACAGATTACTACAGACTGTTCTGTTTTTGACAGCTTCTGTTTTTCGTGTGTTGTTTGCTTATTTTGATGAATCTATGGCTAGTAAAATAGTTTATAAACCATAGAGAAGTTGGAATACTATAGGTTTGACACCAATATAAATAAAGAATGAGTTCATTACAGTACCTTGAAGTGGTCTTTTGTTTTCTTTCGGTAACGGAGCTCACGAGATTTTCTACTTTAAGTTCTGTGTTGTGAAGTTTTCAAGTTTTGGGTAAAGATTTGATGGATTATGGAACAAGGAGTGGCAAGATCCTATGATTGGGGATGCCCATGGCACCCCCAAGATAATCTAAGGACACCTAAAAGCCAAAGCTTGGGGATGCCCTGGATGGCATCCCTCTTTCGTCTACTTCTATCGGTAACTTTACTTGGAGCTATATTTTTATTCACCACATGATATGTGTTTTGCTTGGAGCGTCTTGTATGATTTGAGTCTTTATTTTTTAGTTTACCACAATCATCCTTGTGTACACACCTTTTTAGAGAGAGACACATGATTCAGAAATTATTAGAATACTCTATGTGCTTCACTTATATCTTTTGAGTTATATAGTTTTGCTCTAGTGCTTCACTTATGTCTTTTAGAGCACGGTGGTGGATTTGTTTTATAGAAACTATTGATCTCTCATGCTTCACTTAGATTATTTTGAGAGTCTTAAATATCATGGTAATTTGCTTAAATAATCCTATATGCTAGGTATACAAGATTAATAATAAAATTCTCTTATGAGTGTGTTGAATACTATGAGAACTTTGATACTTGATAATTGTTTTGAGATATGGAGATGGTGATATTAGAGTCATCCTAGTTGAGTAGTTGTGAATTTGAGAAATACTTGTGTTAAAGTTTGTGATTCCCGTAGCATGCACGAATTGTGAACCGTTATGTGATGAAGTCGGAGCATAATTTATTTATTGATTGTCTTCCTTATGAGTGGCGGTCAGGGACGAGCGATGGTCTTTTCCTACCAATCTATCCCCCTAGGAGCATGCGCGTAATACTTTGCTTTGATAACTTGTAGATTTTTGAAATAAGTATATGAGTTCTTTATGAAAAATGTTGAGTCCATGGATCATACGCACTCTCAGCCTTCCACCATTGCTAGCCTCTCTAATACCGCGCACCTTTTGTCGGCATCATACACCCACCATATACCTTCCTCAAAACAGCCACCATACCTACCTATCATGGCATTTCCATAGCCATTCCGATATATATTGCCATGCAACTTTCCACCGTTCCGTTTACTATGACATGCTCCATCATTGTCATATTGCTTTGCATGATCATGTAGTTGACATTGTATTTGTGGCAAAGCCACTGTTCATAATTCTTTCATACATGTCACTCATGGATCATTGCATATCCCGGTACACCGCCGGAGGCATTCACATAGAGTCATATTTTGTTCCAAGTATCGAGTTGTAATTCTTGAGTTGTAAGAAAATATAAGTGTGATGATCATCATTATTAGAGCATTGTACCAGTGAGGAAAGGATGATGGAGACTATGATTCCCCCACAAGTCGGGATGAGACTTCGGACGAAAAAAAGAGGCCATAAAAAAAGAGAAGGCCCAAATAAAGAAAAAAATGAGAGAAAAAGAGAGAAGGGACAATGCTACTATCCTTTTACCACACCAGTGCTTCAAAGTAGCACCATGATCTTCATGATAGAGAGTCTCCTTTGTTATCACTTTCATATACTAGTGGGAATTTTTCATTATAGAACTTGGCTTGTATATTCCAATGATGGGCTTTCTCAAAATGCCCTAGGTCTTCGTGAGCAAGCAAGTTTGATGCACACCCACTTAGCTTCTTTTTGAGCTTTCATATACTTATAGCTCTAGTGCATCCGTTGCATGGCAATCCCTACTCACTCACATTGATATCTATTGATGGGCATCTCCATAACCCATTGATACGCCTAGTTGATGTGAGACTATCTTCTCCCTTTTGTCTTCTCCACAACCACCATTCTATTCCACCTAAAGTGTTATGTCCATGGCTCACGCTCATGTATTGCGTGAAGATTCAAAAAGTTTGAGAACATCAAAAGTATGAAACAATTGCTTGGCTTGTCATCGGGGTTGTGCATGATTTAAATACTTTGTGTGGTGAAGATAGAGCATAGCCAGACTATGTGATTTTGTAGGGATAACTTTCTTTGGCCATGTTATTTTGAGAAGACATAATTGCTTAGTTAGTATGCTTGAAGTATTATTATTTCTATGTCAATATTGAACTTTTGTCTTGAATCTATCGGATCTGAATATTCATACCACAATTAAGAAGAATTACATTGAAATTATGCCAAGTAGCATTCCACATCAAAAATTCTCTTTTTATCATTTACCTACTCGAGGACGAGCAAGAATTAAGTTTTGGGATGCTTGATACGTCTCCAACGTATCTATAATTTTTTATTGCTCCATGCTATATTATCTAGTATTTTGGACATTATTGGGCTTTATTATCCACTTTTATATTATTTTTGGGACTAATCTATTAACCGAGGCCCAGCCCAGAATTGCTGTTTTTTGCCTAGTTTAGGGTTTCGAAGAAAAGGAATACCAAACGGAGTCCAAACAGATTGAAACCTCGGGGAACGTGATTTTTGGAACGAACAAGATCGAGGAGACTTGGACCCTATGTCAAGCAACCAACATGGAGGCCAAGAGGTAGGGGGCGCGCCTACCCCCCAACAGGCGCGCCCTCCACCCTCGTGGGCCCCTTGTTGCTCCACCGATGTACTTCTTCCTCCTATATATACCTATGTACCCCCAAACGATTAGATACGGAGCCAAAACCCTAATTCCACCGCCGTAACTTTCTGTATCCACGAGATCACATCTTGGGGCCTGTTCAGGAGCTCCGCCGGAGGAGGCATCGATCATGGAGGGCTTCTACATCAACACCATAGCCTCTCCAATGAAGTGTGAGTAGTTTACCTCAGACCTTCAGGTCCATAGTTATTAGCTAGATGGATTCTTCTCTCTTTTTGGATCTCAATACAAAGTTCTCCCCCTCTCTTGTGGAGATCTATTCGATGTAATCTTCTTTTGCGGTGTGTTTGTTGAGACCGATGAATTGTGGGTTTATGATCAAGTTTATCTATGAACAATATTTGAATCTTCTCTGAATTCTTTTATCTATGTTCCGTTATCTTTGCAAGTCTCTTTGAATAATCAGTTTGGTTTGGCCTACTAGATTGATCTTTCTTGCAATGGGAGAGGTGCTTAGCTTTGGGTTCAATCTTGCAGTGTCCTTTCCCAGTGACAGTAGGGGCAGCAAGGCACATATTGTATTGTTGCCATCGAGGATAGCAAGATGGGGTTTTCATGACATTGCATGAGTCTATCCCTCTACATCATGTCATCTTGCTTAAGGCGTTACTCTGTTCTTATGAACTTAATACTCTAGATGCATGCTGGATAGCGGTCGATGTGTGGAGTAATAGTAGTAGATGCAGGCAGGAGTCGGTCTACTTGTCTTGGACGTGATGCCTATTTACATGATCATACCTAGATATTCTCATAACTATGCTCAATTCTATCAATTGCTCAATAGTAATTTGTTCACCCGCCGTAAAATACTTATTCTCTTGAGAGAAGCCACTAGTGAAACCTATGGTCCCCGGGTCTATCGTCATCATATTAATCTTCCAATACTTAGTTATTTTCATTGCTTTTATTTTACTTTGCATCTTTATCATAAAAATACCATAAATATTATCTTATCATATCTATCAGATCTCACTCTCGTAAGTGACCATGTAGGGATTGACAACCCCTTATCGCGTTGGTTGCGAGGATTTATTTGTCTTGTGTAGGTGCGAGGGACTCGCGCGTAGCCTCCTACTGGATTGATACCTTGGTTGTCAAAAACTAAGGGAAATACTTATGCTACTTTGCTGCACCACCCTTTCCTCTTCAAGGGAAAACCAACGCAAGTGCTCAAGAGGTAGCACCACTGTAGCTAGTTCAAAAAGCTCAAGAACACTCAATACATCCACCAAAGCAGGACTAGGGTCTTATGCATCCTCGTGTCCTGAACCTGGGTAAACGATCCGTGTGCTAGCTCCTAAACCTGCTCTTCTCATGACCCCGCGCCCGCCGACCATAGAAGGGATCCCAGTGATCCCATAGGTGTCGTTCCCATCGACAACCATCATGTTTCTACCACTGCCACACACGATTCCCATGGCGCATCTTCAACCCACAACACCACGTCCCCCGACATGCGCCACACCCCTCTCGACCCCATAGTGTCACATCCCTAGTTCTGGTATGACCTAGGCTAGCCTTCTGTTTGCATCATGTTTAAATTTCATTGAAATTTGAAATGGGGATTTGTGAAACCCTCAGAATCATTCTGGAAATGACCCAAATAAAAAAATTGCTCCAAAAAGGTCCAAGAAAATGCTCATGTTGCTCTCTGAAAATCTTGGACAGAGATAAAAATCAAACCAACATTTTCAGGAGCTCATAAGTATTTATTTTGGGCATTTGGAATTAATGCAGTAATTATTTGCTTTGGATATATATTGTTATATATATATATATAATATTGTCCAAAAATTATGCCAGTAGTTGAGGAGCTCTGGAATAATACCACTAGCCCCTGCAAAAATTGGCATAAGAAGATAAAATGGTTTAGTATTTTTATTAAACCAAACAAATGTCAGAAAAATAGAAAAGAAAACAAAAAGGAAAACGCTTACCTGGACCTTACCTGCGGCCTGGCACTGTGCGGCCCAGCAGGCCGGCATAGCCAACTAGCCGCACCAGTCATCTCCTAGCTCGCGCCAGGAGGACGAGCGCGTGGCTAGCGCGCGCGAGCACGCGCCCCGACAACCTCCTCCCTGCCTGCTTCATCCCAGATGCGTCTAGGCGACGCCAGCACTCCCCTCGACCCTCTCCCACTCTCCCCCATGCTCATCCCCTCCCCTGGACCTCTCTTTCTCTCCCCCCCCCCCCCCGAACGGCTTCGTCGCCGCCGCTCGCCGTTGTCACGCTCACCGCCTCCCCCTCGCCCTCTCCTCATGTCTGCAAGCTCCGCCACGTCGCCGGTCATCTCTCCGTCAAGCCACGCGCCTCAGGAGCCCCTGCAACGCTGCCACCGCCGTCGTCTTCAACCTCCAGCGCCCGAGATCGCCTGCAACGCCACGTCGCTGTCCGGCCTCCCCCGAGCTCGCTGACGCCTCCAAACGACACGGGGTGAGCCCCTCTTCATTTCGCCCCTAACCCCGTCACCCCGCACGTCCTCTAGCGCTAGCGCCGCCGTGCCCGAAGCTCGCCGCCTCACATCCATGTCTCCATCGTAGCCACTGTCACATAGAGCTGCAACTGAGCACATGGCCGTGCTCAGCGCAACGCCAGGAGGCCGTAGACGCCTTCCGCAGCCCCTGTCGTGCCCCGTAGCCCGTTCCCGCTTGAAGCCATGCTCCGGCCGCCGCGCCAAGCTCCGCTCGGGCGAGCTCCGGCCGTCCCCGCCTCTCCCACTTGCCCCAGAAGACGCGAACGAGCCCTGCCTCCTCGCCCGTGGCCTCCGCCGCCCAATTGGTCACCAGAAGGCGGATCCCGAGCCCTCCGCCGTGTTCTGCCTCGCCGGCGGCTTAACGCCGGCGGGATTGACCGGGTGCAACCCCCCTGTTGACCCAGCTTTGACCCTTGTGGGTCAATGACATGTGGGGCCCTGCCCTGCTAATTTTTAGTTTAGTATTAGTTTAATAGCTAACTAACCCTGTTAACTAACTATGACACTAACATGTGGACCCCACACATCAGGTTTGACCTAGTCAGCCACGTTTGACTCGCTGACTTCATGCCACTGTCATGCTGACGCAATATTTGATTTTCTGGTTTAAAAATAAATCAGGAAATTCCAGAAAATGTTATAAAATTAAAAAATTCATAGAAATTCAACCGTAGCTCAGATTGAAATAATTTATATATGAAAAATTATCAGAAAAATGCAATCTATCCATCTGTACCATTAACATGCATGACAAACCAACCTATACATGCTGTATATATGAAAACACATAAATGGCATTTATAAGAGCTTATTTTGGAGATGCATTTTAATCTTGGTTCAAATGGACTTCAACCAAATGAATTCTAGTTGCATTAGTGTAAACAACATCACATCTACATGCCATGTTCGTGCATCATATTGTTGCATATGATGGTGTATTGATTGCCGACACCGTTCCTTCTCGATAGGTCCTGCTCCCGAGACCGATCCAGAGTACCTGTCTGAGGAGCAGTGCCCCCTGTTGATCTACCAGGCAAGCAAACCACCTTGTTCATTTAGATACAATCCTACCCTCTCGCTCCTACTCTATTTTATTGCATTAGGACGACAACGATTCAACTGCTACTTTATGCTGCGGTAGTTGAACCCATTCCTCTACATGACCTGTCATTGCCACAGTAAATAGTTAAAACCCACTAGCATGTGTAGGGGTTGATTAAGCCATGTTGTGTTCCTGCCATGCCATGCCTGCTATTGCTTAGAGTTGTGTCAGGTCTGATTCATCGGGAATGAATTGGAGTGGTATGATATGTTCTGGTGCTGAGAGTTAAGCGTGTGAACACGATTTGGTAAAGGTAGCGGTGAGAGGCCATGTAGGAGTACATGGTGGGTTGTTTCACTGGAACCGTCCTTAAGCACTGAGTTCCGTGTATGTTGTCCAATGACTAGCTACTACCACACATTGGAATGCTTAAGTGCCCCTCTCGACTTATTAACCAACTTGATCTCTGTCCAGGAGTTGCAACTAGTTTCTGATGTTTGTAGGTAGTGTTAGTAGTCTACCAAGTGGCACCCGGCCAGGTGGGCTTGGGACAGACTAGGCACAGTGGCACGGTGTACCAAGTGGCACCCAGATGGTGGGCTTGGGAACCCTGCTCACATCGTTTGGGGCCGTGAGCGACACCTCGGCCGGATCTCCTTGCGGATGGAACCCGAATAGGCGATAAACCTAGATGAGAGACTTGTGTGGTTAGTCAGGTCATGGCTGACACCCTCGCCAGGCTTCCACTTGAAGGTTGCAGAGGTACATGACATGTACATGGCGGTAAGTGGCGAGAGCGTGTGTGAAGAAGTACACCCCTGCAGGGTTATCATGATCTATTCGAATAGCCGTGTCCTCGGTTATGGACTTCTTGGATGCTTACGTGGTACATTGACAACTTGAAATGGATACTCTAAAATGCTCAAGACAAGTGTGAGTGCTATGGATGGCCTTCTCGTAAGGAGACGGGGATGAATCCATAGTAATGTATTGATGTGGTGGTTAGTGGACTCGTGTGCACTGCCTCACCTCAAAGAAGTTTCTCGTTGTCGTAGAACAGGATAGCCACTGAGTCAAAGCTGGCTTGCTGTAACTAACCCCACTTTGCCTTCTTGATACTAATGCATGTATGATAGGATCTGATGTAAGTCTTGCTGAGTACCTTTGTACTCATGTTTGCTTTATTTATGTTTTGCAGGTGAGACATCTGTCTCACTAGTAGTACCGCTTGGACTTCGACGAGTAGCTTGTTACCTCGGCTACGATCTTGTACCCTTGGGAGGGACTTGTAGATAGTCAGGCTTCTCAGCCTTTTCCTTTTGTAGTTGTCTGTACTCAGACATGTAATGCTTCCGTTGCTTGTATGCTCTGAATGATGGGTCATGTGACCCCTCTTTGTATTTAATGCTATGTGGCTCTTCTGGGCCTTTATCTATATGAGTTTGCGTTATGTTGTGATGCCATGTTGTACAGCACATACTTGCATGTTATGCGTACGTGTAACGTGTATTGCTATGTGTGGGATCCAACAACCTAGTTGTCTATCCTTGGTAGCCTCTCTTATGGGGAAATGTAGTCTAGTGCTTCCACCGAGCCATGGTAGTCCGCTACAGCCCGGTTTACCGGAGTCCTGCTAGCCCAACACTACTGCTCTGGAACACTTAGACTGGCCGACATGTGATTCATTTCGTTCATGTGTCTGTCCCTTTGGGGAAATGTCACGTGGTGACATACGGAGTCCTGCCTAGCCTGCTACAGCCTGGTTCACCAGAGTCCTGTTAGCCGAGTGCTACAGCCTGGATTCGCACGCTGCTGACCGACATGCTCGATGTTGATTCATGTATGCCTGTCCCGTAAGTTAGTGCCACTTTGGGTTCACGACTAGTCATGTCAGCCCGGGTTCTTTGTCATATGGATGCTAGCGATACTATCATATACGTGAGCCAAAAGGCGCAAACAGTCCCGGGCCATGGTAAGGCGACACCCATGGGAATACCGTGCGTGAGGCCGCAAAGTGATATGAGGTGTTACATGCTAGATCGGTGTGACTTAGAATCAGGGTCCCGACAGCTTTGGTATCAGAACCTGACTGCCTGTAGGATTTCCAAGCCAACCTAGTCGAAGTTGAGTCTAGAAACTCTTTAGTTATATAAGGGAATTGATTGTGGAAGGGAACGTAAGGCTCTTTTTACTCCTTATACCTCATGCCTTCTGATTTGAGTCATCCTATCTTTCCTACGGGGTTAAGGAACTAGGCTTTCTCTTCCGTCTATCAGGATCACGTGTTACTACTCCGTAGTCTCTAAGGATTGGTTGATCTGAGTCATATCCCAGTTCGAGTACCTACGGTGTAGTCTGTTTAGTAATATCTCAGAACCTTGAGTGATGATGTTGAGCTTGGTGCTACCCCGTCTTTTGCAGAATGTCTCATTTTGAGCATTTTACTGCCGTTATGCTGCCGGAATTGTCCTAGGGGTTCGAGAGATACTAATTTCTTGTGCTACCTTCTGCATCCTATAGTTGGTGCTGAATCCATCCTTGTTTTCTTTGGTTTCGTTCTTCAGGATGTTGTTGGTTAACCGAAGTTCTGTTGCTCGTAGTCAGAACCATGGAGATGGTAGGGATGAGGATTCTCCTGACTAGTCTTCGTTGGCAGAGTTCATGTTAGAGATGGAGAGGAACAAGCGTGAGTCTAACCGTTTGTTAGCACGTATTGAGGAGAACACCGCACCCGAGTGCAAAGAGTCAACGACCATCTATGATTTCATTGGTCTGAAACCACCTACCTTCCATCATTCCATTGAACCACTCGATGCAGATGACTGGCTCCGTAGTATCACACACAAGCTGCGTTCTGCGAACGTAGCTGAAGGTGACAAGGTCACCTATGCTACATATCACTTGGAAGGTCCTGCTAGTCTTTGGTGGCAGAACTATGAGGCTATGCTTCCAGCTGGCCAGATACCTACCTGGAGAGACTTCACTGAGGCTTTTCGCGAACATCACATCCCTCCGGCTCTCATTGACTGCAAGAGAGAAGAGTTCTGTAGTTTCACCCAGGATAAGATGGCTGTTGATGCTTACAGTAGAGAGTTTGAGCACCTTGCTCGCTATGCTACAGAAGAGGTGTCCACAGACGCTAAGAAGCAGGCTAGGTTCCGGAAGGGTCTCAACCCCAAGTTGCGTCTTGATCTCCACTTGCATCATTGCAATACATTCCAGGCTCTTGTGAACAAGGCCATTAATGCAGAGACAACTCAATTCACTTACGAGGAGTCTCGTAAGCACACCCGTGATTTGGGTTCTTCCTCCGGTTCTAGTTCTCAGAAGCACCGGATTTGGGTTCCGAACTCCGCTCTTCCACCCGGTTATTCACCGAGGCCCTCTTATGTGGCGCCTCATCCAGTTCAGTTACATGCTCCACCCAGGCCTACTGGTAGACCGCTTGTCAATGCGGGTCCACGTCCTACTTCAGGGACTTGCTTCACATGCGGAGAGCTAGGACACTATGCACGTGACTGCTCTCAAACCAACTATGCTCCACCCCAGCCTGAGAAGTCTGTTGGCCGTGGTAAGCCATCACGCAAGATGAACAGTGTCAAGTCAGCTCCCACTGAACGTGGATGTGTGCATCACGTCTCATCTAAAGACGCTCATGATGATCCAGATGTTGTTCTTGGTACACTCCTTGTCAATTGTCATCCAGCATCGGTTCTGTTCGACACTGGAGCATCTCACTCCTTCATATCTGAAAGCTACGCTAAGTTGCACAACATGTCATTTTGTGATATGCCCTCTCCACTAGTCATTCAAACCCCTGGATCCAAATGGCAAACTTCTAGTGTAAGCCATGGTAATGAAATCCTTGTTGACAGACTTGCATTCCTTGCCTCACTTGTAGCCCTCAAGTCTACAGATATTAACATCATCTTGGGTATGGACTGGATGAAAGCTCATTATGCCAAGATTGATTGTTACACCAGGTCCATTCAGCTTACACACCCATCTGGCAAGATAGTCACTGTCTCCACCAGAGTTGCAAAGCTTCAACTCTATTCTCTTAATGCCACCCCTCTTCCAGACCTTGAAGATGTCCCCGTAGTCCGTGACTTTCCGGATGTCTTTCCAGAGGAACTGCCAGGTATTCCACCTGACAGAGATGTAGAGTTTGTCATAGATCTTATCCCAGGAACCGCCCCAATTTCTAGGAGACCTTACAAGATGGCACCCTTAGAACTAGCTGAGCTTAAGAAACAACTTGATGAATCCTTACAAAAGGGTTTCATCCGTCCTAGTTCTTCTACCTGGGCTTGCCCCGTCCTCTTCATCAAGAAGAAGGATGGTACGGACCGAATGGTTGTAGATTATCGTCCCGTTAATTTGGTCACGATAAAGAACAAGTATCCGCTCCCCAGGATCAATGACCTGTATGATCAGCTCGCTGGATCCTCAGTCTTTTCAAAGATGGATTTGAGTTTAGGCTACCACCAAGTCAAGATCAGAAATGGGGACATTCCTAAGACGGCTTTTGTCACTCGTTATGGCCAGTACGAGTATGACGTCATGTCCTTTGGTCTAACCAATGCTCCATCTACATTCTCTCGCTTGATGAACTCGATCTTCATGGAGTACTTAGATAAGTTCATCGTGTTTTACCTCGATGATATTCTTATCTACTCGAAGAACGAGGAAGAGCATGCCGAACATCTTAGACTTGTGTTAGAAAAACTCAGAGAGCACCGCCTTTATGCCAAGTTCTCCAAGTGCGAATTTTGGGTGCCAGAAGTGACCTATCTCGTCCGCGTGATCTCTAGTAAGGGCATTGCTGTCAATCCCGAGAGAGTTTAGTCCGTTCTTGATTGGACTCCGCCTGAAACAGTTAAGCAAGTTAGGAGTTTCCTTGGTCTAGCCAGTTATTGTCGCCGCTTCGTTGAGAACTTCTCCAAAGTGGCCAAACCTCTCGTGGAACTTCTCAAGAAAGATAAAAAATTTAGTGGTCCCCACAGTGTGAGCACAGTTTTCAGGAACTAAAAAGACGCCTGACTTCTGCTCCCATACTTGTGCCACCGGATTTCATTAAGGACTTTGTTATCTATTGTGATGCCTCACGATAGGGACTAGGTTGCATTCTTATGCAGGATCGTCATGTGATTGCCTATGCATCTCGACAGTTGCATCCACATGAGGAGAATTATCCTACACATGATCTAGAGCTTGCAGCCGTAGTCTATGCGCTTAAGACATGGCGACATTACCTTCTTGGTAAATGTTGCGGGATTTACACCGACCACCAGAGTCTCAAGTATATCTTCACCCAACCAGATTTGAACCTTAGGCAAAGACGTTGGTTGGAGTTGATCTTAGATTACGACTTAGGGATTACCTACACCCCAGGCAAGGGCAATGTCATGGCTGATGCGCTAAGTCGTAAGTCCTATTGCAACAATCTTATGTTGCAGCAGGGCCAACCATTTCTCCATGAGGAATTCTGTAAGCTTAATCTTCACATTGCTCCTCATGGATTCCTTTCTACCTTGGTGGCGAAACCTACTCTTGAGGATCAGATCATTTCTGACCAGAAGTTCGATAGGGGTGTTATCCGCATCAAGAGAAACATTAAGAAGGGAGTTGGTGGATGTTTCTCTATAGATGATCGAGGTGTTGTTTTCTTTGAAAATCGCTTGGTGGTTCCCAAGAATCAACATCTTCGACAATTAATCCTTAAGGAGGCCCATGAATCTCCTCTCACGATTCATCCTGGTAGTACTAAGATGTATCAGGACCTACGCTAGAGGTTCTAGTGGACTAGGATGAAGAGAGAAATCGCTCAGTTTATTGCTAACTGTGACATTTGTCGTCGCATGAAGGCAGAGCATCAGAGACCTGCTGGCACCCTTCAGCCTTTAGCTATTCCTGAATGGAAATGGGATAAAGTTGGTATGGACTTCATCACCGGCTTTCCCAGGACCAAGAAAGGGAATAATGCTATCTTCGTAGTCATTGATCGTCTTTCCAAAGTGGCTCACTTCCTACCTATTCGAGAGAGTATCACTGCTAGTCAGCTCGCCGACTTATATATTTCTCGAATAGTGTCACTTCATGGTGTTCCACTAGAGATCAATTCAGACCGTGGTAGTCTTTTCACTTCTCATTTCTGGGAGAGTTTCCAAACTGCCATGGGCACCCATCTTTCTTTCAGTACCGCTTTCCACCCTCAGTCAAGTGGTCAGGTGGAAAGGGTCAACCAAATTCTCGAAGACATGCTTAGAGCTTGTGTTATCTCATTCGGTATGGTTTGGGAGAAGTGTCTTCCCTTCGCCGAGTTTGCTTATAACAATAGCTACCAATCCAGCCTCAAGAAAGCTCCTTTTGAGGTTCTGTATGGACGAAGATGTCGAACACCTTTGAACTGGTCAGAAACCGGTGAAAGACAATTCTTTGGACCGGATATGATCTAGGAGGCAGAAGAGCAAGTTCGCATCATTCGTGAGAATTTGAAAACAGCCCAATATCGTCAAAAGAGCCAGTATGACCGTCATCATAAGGAAGTGGCTTATGAAGTTGGCGACAAGGCTTACCTTCGGGTTACTCCTTTGAAGGGTACCCATCGTTTCGGTATCAAGGGCAAGTTGGCTCCTCGTTACATTGGTCCTTTTCGCATTCTCGCTAAACGAGGAGAGGTTGCCTACCAGTTGGAACTACCCCCACATCTTTCTCGAGTTCATGATGTCTTCCACGTCTCTCAACTCAGGCGTTGCTTCTCGGATCCCATCCGCGGAGTGGACCATGAAACGCTTGATCTCCAAGATAACCTCACATATCGAGAGTACCCTGTTCACATTCTTGATCAAGCAGAGCGTGTCACTCAATGTCATAACATCAAGTTTCTCAAGGTTCAGTGGTCTCATCATTCCGAGAGAGAAGCTACTTGGGAGCGTGAAGATCATGTTCGACTTGAGTACCCCACTTTCTTTCCGCCGACTCCTGAGTCTCGGGACGAGATTTTTTCGAGTGGGGGCGAGTTGTCACATCCCTAGTTCTGGTATGACCTAGGCTAGCCTTCTGTTTGCATCATGTTTAAATTTCATTGAAATTTGAAATGGGGATTTGTGAAACCCTCAGAATCATTCTGGAAATGACCCAAATAAAAAAATTGCTCCAAAAAGGTCCAAGAAAATGCTCATGTTGCTCTCTGAAAATCTTGGACAGAGATAAAAATCAAACCAACATTTTCAGGAGCTCATAAGTATTTATTTTGGGAATTTGGAATTAATGCAGTAATTATTTGCTTTGGATACATATTGTTATATATATAATATTGTCCAAAAATTAGGCCAGTAGTTGAGGAGCTCTGGAATAATACCACTAGCCCCTGCAAAAATTGGCATAAGAAAATAAAATGGTTTAGTATTTTTATTAAACTAAACAAATGTCAGAAAAATAGAAAAGAAAACAAAAGGAAAACGCTTACCTGGACCTTACCTGCGGCCTGGCACTATGCGGACCAGCAGGCCGGCCCAGCCAACTGGCCGCGCCAGTCATCTCCTAGCTCGCGCCAGGAGGACGAGCGCGTGGCTAGCGCATGCAAGCACGCGCCCCGGCCACCTCCTCCCTGCCTGCTTCATCCCAGATGCGTCTAGGCGACGCCACGCACTCCCCTCGACCCTCTCCCACTCTCCCCCATGCTCATCCCCTCCCTTGGACCTCTCTCTCTCACCACCCCCCCGAACGGCTTCATCTCTTCCGCTCGCCGTTGTCATGCTCACCGCCTCCCCCTCGCCCTCTCCTCGTGTCTGCAAGCTCCGCCACGTCGCCGGCCATCTCTCCGTCAAGCCACACGCCTTGGGAGCCCCTGCTACGCCGCCACCGCCGTCGTCTTCAACCTCCAGCGCCCGAGATCGCCTGCAACGCCACGTCGCCGTCTGGCCTCCCCCGAGCTCGCTGACGCCTCCAAACGACGCGGGGTAAGCCCCTCTTCGTTTCGCCCCTAACCCCGTCGCCCCGCACGTCCTCTAGCGCTAGCGCCGCCGTGCCCGAAGCTCGCCGCCGCACAGCCATGTCGCCGCCATGGCCACTGTCACATAGAGCTACAACTGAGCACATAGCCGTGCTCAGCGCAACGCCAGGAGGCCGTAGACGCCTTCTGCAGCACCTGTCGTGCCCCGTAGCCCGTTCCTGCTCGAAGCCGTGCTCCGGCCGTCCCCATCTCTCCCACTTGCCCCGGAAGACGCGGACGAGCCCTGGCTCCACGCCCGTGGCCTCCGCCGCCCAATTGGTCGCCGGAAGGCGGATCCCGAGCCCTCCGCCGCGTTCTGCCTCGCCGGCGGCTTAACGCCGGCGGGATTGACCGGGTCCAACCCCCCTATTGACCCAGCTTTGACCCTTGTTGGTCAATGACATGTGGGGCCCGGCCCTGCTAATTTTTATTTTAGTATTAGTTTAATAGGTAACTACCCTTGTTAACTAACTGTGACACTGACGTGTGGACCCCACACGTCAGGTTTCACCTGGTCAGCCACGTTTGACTCGCTGACGTCATGCCACTGTCATGATGACGCAATATTTGATTTTCTGGTTTAAAAATAAATCAGGAAATTCCAGAAAATGTTATAAACTTCAAAAATTCATAGAAATTCAACCGTAGCTCAGATTGAAATAATTCATATATGAAAAATTATCAGAAAAATGCAATCTATCCATCTGTACCATTTTCATGCATGACAAACCAACCTATACATGATGTATATATGAAAACACATAAATGGCATTTATAAGAGCTTATTTTGGAGATGCATTTGAATTTTGGTTCAAATTGTCAGCGTTCTGGGAACGGGGGTCCCCAGACTTGCCTGCCTGCGGCCTGCGGCATGGCTCAAAGGGGGGCCCAGCGCGGCCCATCTTCACCAACACAAACCCAAGACCCTCGCGAGGGGCCAAGCCTCGCGGGGCGGACGACGCGGAGCTTCCTCAGGCGCGGCCTCGTTAGGCTGGCTCACGACGAGGCAGAGAGATCAAGGCGGGGTACCTCATGAGGTGCCCGTGACGCAAGCCATGACGACCGGGGGCGCCAGGCGGGTGCCAGCCCGCGCAATGTCCTCCCTTCCTCTTTGGTGCAAAGGGGGCAAGCGCAGCCACGGAGTACCGAGGCATCAGGCAAAGGTTGCCATTTTGGTGCAACGAGACAAAGACAAGGAGGACTACAAGACGGAGGTCACCGTGGAGCCCAAGACGGCGTTGTCACTAGAGCTTTGCGCAGGCGAAGACTACTTTTGTCAGGATAGCTGATACTAGCTGTCCCCCTTCAAATTAGCCCGACATTCTTGGCTCCCTTCCCGCTCAATATTTGGGAAGAGGACCAGGGCCTCTATAAATAGGACCAGCCACCCACAGAGCCAAGAGAGCTGGTCGGGGGGTTGGAAGGATAGAGAAGATCATAAAGAGAGGGAGGGAAAGGTGACTGAGCTCCTCCCAGCAGTTCATCGCCCCAGCCAAGAACAAACCCTCGCGAGGTTGTTCTTCCTTGTATTGTTCATCATCATCAGCCCAAGAGGCAATCCACCACACCACACACTGGAGTAGGGTATTACACAACAACGGTGGCCCTAACCAGTATAAACCCTGTGTCTCTTGTGTTGTTCTTTCCATAGTTCAGCTACTAGCAAGGCGGAGGGGTGCAGGTAGGTAGGAGGCGAAATCTCCGTGCGCACCCCAGTGTTTGAACCTCAAGGGTCTGCCGGAACCCGAAATCCGACATTTGGCGCGCCAGGTAGGGGTGCGCCGGAATTCTTCTTCCACCACCCCATTCTCCTCCGACCATCACGTCCATGTCTGACGCTCGTCGGGCCCGCGCTGAGCGCCGGGCCGCTCTCGCTTCCCGCGTCGCCCAGACGGCTCCTGTCGGCGGGCGTCCTCGCCGTTCCCCGTCACCTGCCATCAACGCCGCCACCGGCCCAGCGGGGGACGAGCAGCAAGCGTCGTCTCAGCATCCCTCCGTGCGGCAAGACGGCCGCACCGCTACTCCCTCGCTCACCCCAGCTGGTTCTTCGTCCCGCGCGCTCCGCGCACCCATGGAGGCTCGAGCTGCGCTCATCGCGGCAAACGAGTTCCCGCGCTACCGTCCCGTCGACGATGTCTACGAAGAATGGCTCGGCCGCGTCGCCGAGCTTGTCCGCACCGCAGGGGGCTCTCCTGCGCCGTCCGTTCCGCTGCACTGCACCCCACCCCGCGCGGGTGACGAAGCTCCAGCGGGGCCCCGGCCGCCTCCTCCTCAAGAAGGTGCCATGGCTCCAAGGCGCGTGGCCCCTGGGCGGAACCCACTCCGTCAGGTGCCAGCGCGGCAAGAGCAGAGCTGCCAAGAGGTCCCTCGCCCGCAAGAAGCTGCCCGGGTGCTCCCTGCTCCAGCATGTCGCGACCATGCTCCTGCTCCCGCACGTCAAGACCCCGTGCTGCTCCCAGCTGCAGCGCGTGGGGACATGCAAGACCAAGCTCTCCGTCACCCAAGGCCTCCTGTGGCCACAGCTGGCTGCCGTGCCTTCACCATCGAGCTACGCAGCGTCGCGTGGCCCGGCAAGTTCAAGCCAGGAGTGCCTCCTCGTTACGACGGCACGGTCGACCCTGCGGAGTTCCTCCAGCTCTATGAGCTGGGCATCGAAGCTGCCAACGGAGACGAGAAGGTCATGGCGAACTGGTTTCCCATGGCGCTCAAGGATGGGGCCCGCACCTGGCTCCTGAACCTGGCTCCAGGCACGATCTCCTCCGGGGACGAGATGCGCACCCGCTTCATCGCCAACTTCCAAGGTACTCACGACCGGCCACCCGCCATGAGCGACATGAGCCGCATCAAGCAACAACCCGGGGAGACCCTGCAGAAGTACATCCAGCGCTTCAACAACGCACGCCTCAAGATTCCCAAGGTGACTAAGGAGGCCATCATCTCAGCCTTCTCCGACAGCGTGCGCGATGTCAAGATGAAGGAGGAGCTGGTGATGCATGAAGACATGTGCACTTCCTTGGAGCTGTTCAACTTGGCAACCAAGTGCGCCAAGGCTGAGGAAGGGCGTCTCTCCCTCCTCGAGCTACCTGCCGTAGACCTAGAAGAGAAGAAGCCCAAGGCCAAGGATGTGAAGCGCAAGGGGGCTGCCGTGCTCGCGGCAGAACCAGACACCAAGCGGGGCAGAGATCAGCCCGAACCTTCCAAGGGCAGCCGGTACTGTGTGTACCACGACCTCCACACCCACAACACCAACGAGTGCCAAGAGCTCCGATCCGTGCCAGAAGGAAGGATCGGCTGTCGCCCTGACCGCAGTGACCGGGGCTACGGCCGAGGAGGAGGAAGGAACGCAGGACGCTGGGAAGACCGTGGCCCGCGCCAAGGGTGGCGCGATCAACCTCACGAGGATCGCTGACAGGACCTGCCTCGCGAGGGAGGCTGGAGAGATCAGCCTCGCTAGGGAGACTGGAGGGATCAGCCTCGCGAGGATCGCCCGCAAGGCAACGCAGGCCTCCCACCGCTGCCGCCGTAGCCAAGGAGAAACGAGGACCGCCACTAGGACGAGGGGGCTGGGGGCTTCCAGGAGCCACGCGCGATCGCCTGCATCCTGGGCGGGGCACAAGCCCCAGCCTCTCAGCGCATCTTCAAGCAGATCGCCCGCAAGGCAACGCAGGCCTCCCACCGCTGCCGCTACAGCCAAGGAGAAACGAGGACCGCCACCAGGACGAAGGGGCTGGGGGCTTCCAGGAGCCGCGTGCGATCCCCTGCATCCTGGGCGGGGCACAAGCCCCAGCCTCTCAGCGCATCTTCAAGCAGTTCGCCCGCGAAGTGAACGCAGTCCTCCCCAGGCTCGAAGCCATGCGCCCTCTCAAGTGGTCGGCATGCGCCATCACATTCAGCTCAGCAGATCAGCTCAAGTGTGCGGCTACAGCCGGAGACCTCCCAATGCTTTGTTCCCCAATCATCAGCAACGTGGTGGTCACCAGGACCCTCATTGATGGCGGGGCAGGGCTCAACGTCCTGTCCGTGGAAACATTCAACAATCTCCAAGTGCCCTACAGCCAGCTTCAGCCAACCAAGCCCTTCTCCGGAATCACCGACGGCTCCACGGTCCCGATTGGGTAGGTCTGCCTCCCTGTCACCTTCGGGGCACGCAACAACTACCGCACCGAGCTCATCGACTTCGACGTCGCTCACATTCTCCTGCCGTACGACGCCATCCTTGGGTACCCAGCGCTGGCCAAGTTCATGGCCGTAACTCACCACGGCTACAACGTCCTCAAGATGCCAGGAAGTGGCGGAGTCATCACGGTGCCCTGTGAAGAGAAGGACGCGGTATGTTCCCTGGAACGAGCCTTTCAGGCCGCGTCACTGGAAGACCCGAATCGCGGAAGCAGGAGGCTTCCCGAGACAGCCCCCAAGAAGAAGAAGACATTGTCCGGCCCGGCCCCTCAGGAGGCAGGCCCCTCTAGGCCGTGCCTGCCCAGGGGGAACCTCCTTCCATCGCATAGGGAAGCGCGCCCGGCGCCCTCCTCAGGCAGGGCTCGGGGGCTCTACCCGGGAGGGCCACCAACCTGGCTAGGGTCACGAGGGAGGCGCTTGGGCACCACATGGAGGCATGTTTCGAAGCATGTTTCCCTCAAGAAGGAGTAAGGCAAGGAGAGCCAGACCCTCAGGAGTTCGTCAGCAAGGCCATTTAGGAGCTACAGGAGTCAAGAGTCATGAAAGGCGGCCGCCGCCTACCAGCTGTGGCACCCCATCCAGGCGAGGATGGTGGGCTGCGCGTCTGCATCGACATACCAGGGCTCAATCGAGTCGCCTCTCTGGAGCGCCTCTGGCCCTCGCGAGTGGGGCGCTGCGAAGGTCCACCCCACAGCTACGTTCGCATGCCTTACGGCTTGCCGAACGCGGCTGCCACATACCAGCGCCTCATGAGGGGCATCATGGAGGCTCAAGAGGCCAGGCGTTCCGTAGCCCTGGCGGAGATGGAGATGGTCCGCGAGGAGCCACCAGCGCCTCCGGAGCCTCCCGAGGCCCCTGGGCCTGGGGGCTCGTGAGGATCAGCTTCCGCAGCCCACCGAGTCTGCTACGCCAATGCTCCTTCGTCCTCAACATCATCAGGTGACATCTTTCAAGTTTCATTTCCAGCTGGGAGCGCCCCCCTAGGGCTGCATTATTCCCAAGCCGCGTGGGTCCGTCCCTGCGGCATGTATCCCTTTTATTTTATGTTGTTAGCTTACCTTGTTGGGGGCGCCCCTTGGGCTGCATCATCCCCAAGTCGCTCGGGCCTGACCCAGTGATGTCCGCCTTCCCAGCATCTATTTGAATGAATCCACTCCTTCGCGGCTAATGTGTTTGACCTAGTTGCCCGCTCAACATCCGCCCCAGAACTCTCGAGGTAAGAGACCTCGTGCTCAGGCGGGTTCTCTCCAGGGAAGGACTGCACAATCTCTCTCCCATGTGGGACGGCCCGTTCAAGGTTGTTCATGTTTCCAGGCCCGGCTCCGCGCGCTTGGAGACTCAGGAGGGGTGCCGGTCCAGAACGCACGGAACATCCAGCACCTCCGGAGGTTCTACCCCTAAAAAGGCCCAGAGCCTGTGAAGAAGGCGAATGCCTGTGAAGATTATCCTTTTTGGAAAAGGCCCAGAGCCTGTGAAGAAGGCGAATGCCTATGAAGCTGTCGCATTTTGGAGAAGGCCCAGAGCCTGTGAAGAAGGCGAATGCCTATGAAGCTGTCGCGTTTTGGAAAAGGCCCAGAGCCTGTGAAGAAGGCGAATGCCTGTGAAGCTATCGCGTTTTGGAAAAGGCCCAGAGCCTGTGAAGAAGGCGAATGCCTGTGAAGCTGTCGCGTTTTGGAAAAGGCCCAGAGCCTATGAAGAGGGAAAATGCCCGTGAAGCCTGCTTCCCCCAAGAAAGGCCCGGAGCCTGTGAAGAAGGCCTAGTGCCTGTGAAGCTCGCCGCCCCGTGACACTCTCACGTAATAATGAGTGGGGTTTTACACGCCCCGGAGTCTCAGGGGTGCCGGCCTCAGGCCCTGGGGCTCCCTCCCACGCCCAGTGGCAGCACTTAGCTCCGCACTGGTGAGAAGACGTCCAAGACTAGACTAGGTGCCAGACGCGGCCTTTTGTTTGCTTTCGTCGCTTTTCCCTTTGGTTGCCGCTTTCCCCCGTTGGATTCAAGTTGGATTCGAATTTGAGATTTGCGTGTGTTCGGGGAAGGGGTGCTTAGTCTCGTTCGAGCAATTTCTCGCGCTTTGGTTACCGCATCGCCTCAGCTGCCTCCCCTCGTGAGCCCCTCGCGAGCTGGGTCAGGCCTAGCTTGCGCGCAGCCCAGACTGCTGCCGATGTGACCTCTCAGGAGGGTGTTTTACTGCAGATCCTACGAACCCAATCAGGGAACACTCGAAGCACCACAACCCCCCGCGGGTTGCCTCAGGGCCAGCACGGGACAAAGGTAAACTAGCCGACCAGCACGTCGCTTGGGCCAACCACTTGGCGCGGGCGCATGGGCAATGTAGCGTCTACTAATACGATGAACACAAGTTTTACATAAGGGTTTCCCCCTCCAAAATGCTCTCACTGCAATCAGGACAAAACCTGAGTTCTATTCATGCAGGGTAAGGAAGTAGGAGCGATGCACAATCAGTCGGATGAATCCCCCAATGCGTTCTCAGGAGCACCACCCGAGCCATTGCTGGCGTCGCTGAACTCGCCATCGCTGTCCGCGTCGCCGCCAGCGGCGTCAGGGCCGCTCACCACGCCGCCCTCGTCGGCCGCCACGATCGCGCCATCATTGTCTGAAGCGAAGGCCCTGATAAGAGCATCCACATTGTCCTCCACCCAGTGCACCAGGTCACCTCGGACGGCCTGGGGGACTGGGGCGATGGCGGCGTCAAAATCAAAGTGGGGATCCATGTTCTGGAGGTGGCTGAAGACACGAGAAAAGGCGCTCACAAGCAGGGTGCGGCTCCTCTCCTCCACCAACCTGTCAGCCCTGACCGACCGTGCCTCCAGCTGCGTCACCACGTCAGTGAAGAACTGAAGATTGCCAGCATAGTTGACTGCGTGCGGCTCGCCAACAGCCGCCTCGCAGATGTTGCCCAAGGCTGTGTTGGCTCTCTCCCGGAGCGTGGCAAGCATGGGGCCGTGCTCATGCTCCAGGATCCGCCGCTGACGGATCTTGTCCGCGTTCTGGCCCGCGACGACATCAGCCTCCTCCACCCGCTGGCGGAGAAGGAGCACCTCGGCCTGGGAAGCGGTTAACTCACCTTGCGCCACCTCAAGAGCGGCCCGGAAAGCGTCGGCCCGCCGCGTCGCCTCCTCCAGCTTGGCCCTCAAGGCAGCAGTCCTGCCTTCAGCTTTGGCCCGGATCAACCCCAGCTTCTCGTCGAACTCGTGCTCGAGGTTCAAATGCGCCATCGCCACTCGACGTCCGACCTCCTCCAGGACGCGGGCTTCCCGTGAGGCAACATCGTCCTCCGCCTGCGTCACCAAACGCTCCCTCGTCTCCAGACGCTCGTACTCACGGGTGCGTTCGGCAGCTTCCAGCGTCAGCGCCTCCTCACGCTTCTGGAGCTCTGCTGAGTCGCCGGAGGCCACCTTCATTGACGCGAGAGCTGCCTCGCGCAGCTCCACCTACTCCTCCAGCGAGTGGCACCAGGCCAGGAGCTCCCGAGCCCGCTCCTCCGCTGCCGTCCGCCGCCGGTCAGCTTCCCGAGCCTCCTCAGCGGCCCAAGATCGGGCCTCCCGAGAGGCCACCAGCGACGCCTTGGCCTCTGCATCGTCAAGATCGCGCTGACGGCGCGCAAGGGCGATGGCGCCCTCCAGCTCACGCCTCTCTGCGGCCAGGCGCAAGCCCTCGGCCTCAAGGCGCGCGTCTTCATCGGCAAGCTCCTCTCCAAGCAGGCTTACCGCGTCAGCCGCCCTTCGAAGGAATCCTTGGCGGAGAGTGCGACGCTCCCGAGCACGCTCGAGCACGTCCTCCACACCATCACCTGCCCCAAGCAAGCGTCGGGGGCCGCGAGCCAGCACTCCCCCTCCTGGCTGGGGGCTGGGGGCTGGCACCCTCGCGACGGCCGGGCACGCCGTGTCAGAAGCCCGGCCGGGGGCTAGCCCGCCCCCAGGTGAAGAGCGCAGGAAGCGCCTCAGCCAATCGCAGTCCACGACCAGGCGAGAAGCCCACGGCGGGCTGGCTATGCCACGAGAAGGCCCGCAAAGGATCACGAGGTGCGCGGGGCCACGATACGCCTCGGGACGGTTCGCCTCGTCAGTCGCCCTCACCACAAGGGCTACACTGCTTGGAGCGCTTGAGGACGGTGGAGGGGGCGAAGCCAAGGGGGATGGCTCCTCAGCCGTCTCCGCCAGCTCGGCTGGAAGGGGCCTGCGGAGCAAGAGTCAGTAAGAGCAACAAAAGGATTGGGAGCTGGGAAAGGAGAAGGCTTACTCATGAGTGGCGAAGTACTTCCTATGCTTCAGCAGGCGACAAGGGTAATCGTCGCCCAGGGCCTCCCTTCTCTTCCGGAGGGCCTGAAAGTCCACGCGGAAGCGGCCTAAGAGTCGGGCGCAGGGATCAACCTGCGACGAAGATGGAGCGTCAAGGCGATCTGCGTCAAGGGCGCCCGCCTGGCATGCGCCGCCAATCGCCTCGCCAAGAGAAGCCGCCGGATCCTCGGTGGCCTCGGCCGTAGGCGCAGAGGGCAGCTGCTTGTCACCCTCAGCCTCGGCGGCACGGGCCCCGATAACTGCTTCCTCATGAGACTCGCCCGACGCTGCCACCCCGCCGGGAGCCCCCTCGGCCTCTGGCGCCTCGTGCCTCCCTGCTCCACCACTTGAGGAAGAGTCGCCTGGGCCGACTGGAAGGGCAGTCACCACCATTGGGTTCTCACGAGGCCCCTGAAGGCCGGCAGGGCGCGGCCCCCACTCATCGAAGATAGGCATCTGCCTCACAAAATCGCCCCTGCTCTGGCAGAGGTATAGCAAGGCCCCTCCCTGTTAGATACTGCCAGGGTTGGGGTCCACCGTCAGGGTCAAGAGCGCCGTCCTCAGCACTTCAGGCGTCAGGTCCTCTTCCTGGAGCCTCATACGATCATCACGCCCGCTGAAGGCCCACATCCGGCGGGAGTGGCGCTGGAGAGGAGTGACGTGGCGTAGCAGGAACTCCTTCACCACCTTGGGCGCTGTCGCGCCAAGCGACCTCAAGAACGCGAAGCGGTGCCAGACAAAGACGAGCCGAGGGCTCTCAAGCGTCTCCTGGCCCCAGCCCGAATTGGGGACAGCAGGCGAAGTTGGCTCCGACAGCAGGGGGCTGGGCACCCCAGCATCCACATACAGCCACCGCTCGCGGAACCTAGCCGCGGGCGGAGGGATCTTGAAGTCAATCGCAGAGGTCGCCGTCTCAGGCGCGGCAACAAAGCTCACACACGCCCAGCATTGGGTAGGGTCGACAAGGCGCAGCGAGAAGAAGTGGCACGGCAAGGCAACCAAAGGAAGGATGCCCATCATAGCCTCGCAAACAAAGGCGAAGACCGAAAGGAGAGTGATGGATTCAGGACCCAGATGCATCATGTGGATTTGATAATGGGAGAGCACGACATTGAAGAAATCAGAAAAGGGAGGAACTAGACCCGCCCACAGGGCGTCGGCAATATACGGGACCTCGGTGGCTATCCTGCCGATGGAGAAGTGGGACGCGGGCCAGGCCGTCGTCCTCCCGCATTCATTGAAGATGGTGGCCAGAGCCAAGCTGACCTTGCCCAAGCACTCGGCGAGGGCCACCAACGGCGGCGGGCAAGGCGGAGACACGGGTTTCTCCCCTCTTCCCTTCTTCATCGGAGCCATGGCGATGGGAAGGGGGGGAAGGTTCAAGATGGAGTTGAAAATAGAAACCAGAGTTCGAGCGGAGGAAGGACAGAGGGCGCTCGAGCAACCAAACAGGGAACGGCGGTGTACGACTACGGGTCCGCCTAGCATGGCGCAAAATACGGAGGGCGTGGGGGAACAGTGCCGCCCACGTCCAATCAACCGCCACGCGGCGCCCAAGGCCGCAGGCTGTTAGGGCCCGCGGCGCTTCGCTCTTGCCCTTCCGCCTCCCTACACGGCCAAGTCCGAGCGTGCCTTGGGCCCGGGGGCTACTGTCGGTGTTCTGGGAACGGGGGTCCCCAGACTTGCCTGCCTGCGGCCTGCGGCGTGGCTCAAAGGGGGGCCCAGCGCAGCCCATCTTCACCAACACAAACCCAAGACCCTCGCGAGGGGCCAAGCCTCGCGGGGCGGACGACGCGGAGCTTCCTCAGGCGCGGCCTCGTCAGGCTGGCTCACAAGGAGGCAGAGAGATCAAGGCAGGGTACCTCACGAGGTGCCCGTGACGCAAGCCATGACGACCGGGGGCGCCAGGTGGGTGCCAGCCCACGCAGTGTCCTCCCTTCCTCTTTGGTGCAAAGGGGGCAAGCGCAGCCGTGGAGTACCGAGGCATCAGGCAAAGGTTGCCATTTCAGTGCAATGAGACCAAGACCAGGAGGACTACGAGACGGAGGTCACCGTGGAGCCCAAGACGGCGTCATCACTAGAGCTTTGCGCAGGCGAAGACTACTTTTGTCAGGATAGCTGATACTAGCTGTCCCCCTTCAAATTAGCCTGCCATTGTTGGCTCCCTTCCCGCTCAATATTTGGGAAGAGGACCAGGGCCTCTATAAATAGGACCAGCCACCCACAGAGCCAAGAGAGTTGGACGGTGGGTTGGAAGGATAGAGAAGATCAGAAAGTGAGGGAGAGAAAGGTGACTAAGCTCCTCCCAGCAGTTCATCGCGCCAGCCAAGAACAGACACTCGCGAGGCTGTTCTTCCTTGTATTGTTCATCATCATCAGCCCAAGAGGCAATCCACCACACCACACACTAGAGTAGGGTATTACACCACAACGGTGGCCCGAACCAGTATAAACCCTGTGTCTCTTGTGTTGTTCTTTCCATAGTTTAGATCCTAGCAAGGCGGAGGGGTGCAGGTAGGTAGGAGGCGAAATCTCCGCACGCACCCCAGTGTTCGAACCTCAAGGGTCTGCCGGAACCCGAAATCCGACACAAATGGACTTCAACCAAATGAATTCTAGTTGCATTAGTGTAAACAACATCACATCTTCATGCCATGTTCGTGCATCCTAATGTTGCATATGATGGTGTATTGATTGCCGACACCGTTCCTTCTCGATAGGTCCTGCTCCGGAGACCGATCCAGAGTACCTGTCTGAGGAGCAGTGCCCCCCTATTGATCTACCAGGAAAGCAAACCCCCTTGTTCATTTCGATACAATCCTACCCCCTCGCTCCTGCTCTCTTTTATTGCATTAGGACGACAACGATTCAACTGCTACTTTATGCTGCAGTAGTTGAACCCATTCCTCTGCATGACCTGTCATTGCCACAGTAAATAGTTAAAACCCACTAGCATGTGTAGGAGTTGATTAAGCCATGTTGTGTTCCTGCCATGCCATGCCTTCTATTGCTTAGAGTCGTGTCAGGTCTGATTCATCGGGAATGAATTGGAGTGGTACGATATGTTCTGGTGCTGACAGTTAAGCGTGTGAACACGATTTGGTAAAGGTAGCGGTGAGAGGCCATGTTGGAGTACATGGTGGGTTGTCTCACTGGAACCGTCCTTAAGCACTGAGTTCCGTGTATGTTGACCAATGACTAGCTACTACCACACACTGGAATGCTTAAGTGCCCCTCTCGACTTATTAACCAACTTGATCTCTATCCAGGAGTTGCAACTACTTTCTGGTGTTTGTAGGTAGTGTTACTAGTCTACCAAGTGGCACCCGGCCAGGTGGGCTTGGGACAGACTAGGCATAGTGGCACGGTGTACCAAGTTGCACCCGGCTGGTGGGCTTGGGAACTCTGCTCACATCGTTTGGCGTTTGGGGCCGTGAGCGACACCCTGGCCGGATCTCCTTGCGGATGGAACCCGAATAGGCGATAAACCTTGATGAGAGACTTGTGTGGTTAGTCGGGTCGTGGCCGACACCCTCGCCAGGCTTCCGCTTGAAGGTTGCCGAGGTACATGACATGTACATGGCGGTAAGTGGCGAGAGCGTGTGTGAAGAAGTACACCCCTGCAGGGTTATCATGATCTATTCGAATAGCCGTGTCCTCGGTTATGGACTTCTTGGATGCTTACGTGGTACATAGACAACTTGAAATGGATACTCTAAAATGCTCAAGACAAGTGTGAGTGCTATGGATGGCCTTCTCGTAAGGAGACGGGGATGAATCCATAGTAGTGTATTGATGTGGTGGTTAGTGGACTCGTGTGCGCTTCCTCACCTCAAAGAAGTTTCTCGTTGTCGTAGAACAGGTTAGCCACTGAGTCAAAGCTGGCTTGCTACAACTAAACCCCACTTTGCCTTCTTGATACTAATGCATGTATGATAGGATCTGATGTAAGTCTTGCTGAGTACCTTTGTACTCACGTTTGCTTTATTTATGTTTTGCAGGTGAGACATCTGTCTCACTAGTAGTACCGCTTGGACTTCGACGAGTAGCTTGTTACCTCAGCTACGATCTTGTACCCTTGGGAGGGACTTGTAGATAGTCAGGCTTCTCAGCCTTTTCCTTTTGTAGTTGTCTGTACTCAGACATGTAATGTTTCCATTGCTTGTAAGCTCTGAATGATGGGTCATGTGACCCGTGTTTGTATTTAATACTGTGTCGCTCTTCTGGGCCTTTATCTATATGAGTTTGCGTTATGTTGTGATGCCATGTTGTACAACACATACTTGCATGTTATGCATACATGTAACGTGTATTGCTATGTGTGGTATCCGACTACCTAGTTGTCTATCCTTGGTAGCCTCTCTTATGGGGAAATGTAGTCTAGTGCTTCCACCGAGCCATGGTAGTCCGCTACAGCCCGGTTTACCAGAGTCCTGCTAGCCCAGCACTACTGCTTGGAACACTTAGACTGGCCGGCATGTGATTCACTTCGTTCCTGTGTCTCTCCCTTCGGGGAAATGTCACACGGTGACATCCGGAGTCCTGCCTGGCCTGCTACAGCCCGGTTCACCGGAGTCCTGTTAGCCCAGTGCTATAGCCCGAATTCGCACGCTGCTGGCCGACATGCTCGATGTTGATTCAAGTATGCCTGTCCCCGTAAGTTAGTGCCACTTTGGATTCACGACTAGTCATGTCGGCCCGGGTTCTCTGTCATATGGATGCTAGAGATACTATCATATACGTGAGTCAAAAGGCGCAAACGGTCCCGGGCCATGGTAAGGCGACACCTGTGGGAATACCGTGCGTGAGGGCCGCAAAGTGATATGAGGTGTTACATGCTAGATCGGCGTGACTTAGAATCGGGGTCCCGACACATAGCCCCTCTACCTTTGTGTGCATGGCATGTGGGCTAGCTACACTATGGCGATCGTCAAGTTTCTACCACAGCTAGATGCAATTCCCATGACACCTCTCGAACCCACGACACCACATCCCCTGACTTGCACCTCATCCCTCTCGGCCCCATCGCCCCTCTACATTTGTGAGCATGACGTGTGGGCCAGCTTACATGTCATGGACTCAAAGGCAGGTGCATTGAGGCACTGAAGCTTAGTCTCGCGGGCCTCGAGAGGGAAATATAACTCCTGCACCCAGGCTTGTGGTGCTATACTGCACAAACTTGTGCCAAACTCGAGATTTGTTTCTGACTACTACCAATGTGCCGGCCCATGCGTTGCAATGGATCCAAAGTAGTAGAATAATACTCGTTCACAAACTTGAAATAAAACACTCTAGTTTTGATATACATATCTCAGTAAAACTGAATTATGTTTAACTCAAAATATATTCCCTGGCCTGTTTTGATGAGGTGAGGGACGGGTGTGGCTGGTTTCAAGATAATAATAGGTTTTGAAAATATTGGAGCAGCTTTTTTCTAAAATTTTGTAGCATTGCATGACATCTGGTGCACCTAAGCGTCTGGAAAAAAATTGGAGTGCAGTCTAAAGATTTTTACATGCTCCCATATATTGGAGTGCACTCTAAACACACTATGTATTTACTTTTCTCTAGCCTTTCCTAGCCATGCAACCATGCCACATAAGCTAGTCATGCATGCAATCCATAAATTGCAATATACTTGTGTTACTCTCTAGTATGCAATGCTGCCACATCATCTATTCATGCCTGTTAGTCATAGGTCATTTTTTGCATTAGTGTTGATCCTTCACATTTTGTAGAGGTATGATTTATCCAAATATTAATGTTCCACACAAGTAAACTCCAAAGGTCCACCAGAGCCGAGGCAGATGACATATGACACGGGCGGTGGAGGCATCTTTGTAGGAGGAGGGGAGCTCGAATGATAATCTTGCATGTCCTCCCCCACCTGCATATCGGTGCGGGAGTCCTCGAGCACCCACCAGAGCTCGCGCTCCTCGAGGCCACAACGGAGTCATGGAATATTCCTAAACTACGATGGGCACCATGCAGTACTCCTCGTCGCAGGGGGCGCGGTGCTCGTGTCCCGACTCATGGGGTATTGTCTGGAGCACGTGCTCATCCACCTCGTGAGCCACGAGGATGCCATGCTCACGGCCGTGCTGTTGGAGCACACACTCGTGCTCCTGAGTGGCAAGGATGCAATTTTCATGGGCATGCTGCCGGAGCACGCGCTCATCCACGTCGAGAGTGGTGAGGATGCGATGTTCGCGGGCGTGCTGCCCGGAGCACGCCCTCATCCATGTAGAGAGTGCAGAGGATGCGATGCTCGCGCGCATGCTATTGGAGAACGCGCTAGTTCACCTTGTGAGCGTCAAGGATGCGATGCACCTCCTCGATACCGACTAGGGCATGCTGCTAGAGCACGTGCTCCCCGTCGTGGCTGACGAGGGCGAGCCGCTAGATCACACTATGCTCCGTGTGTCCAGTCAGCGTGCACTCCTCGCAGCTGTCGAGGGCGTGGTCCACCTCGGCGATGTCGGAGACTTCGTCCTCTTCCCAGACCATGGCGTCGTCCATTTCGGCAATGACTGCGTGCCCTGATAGGTGTTGTGTCCATATGGGAGCTTTGAGCTACAGTACGAACTGGGGTGGGGGTTAACCTTTTCATGGTTTCACATGATCTGAGGAGAAAAATAGAAGCTCAAGTATGTTGGAACATGTCGGGGGCTGGCTGGTACGAGCAGTCCAACAAACATCGCATGTGCATCGTATTTTGAGAAGGGTTGAATGTAATTTGTGTGAATTGAGTCAGTGTGGACGTACGAGTAGTACATCCATATCATTGACATTCATGCGCGCAACAAAAATTTGTGTGAACGATTTCACCCTATTTACATATTCTGTTTGGGAGTGGATTTGTTTTTGTAATTGGAGCTCATTTTCCCAGTAGAGAATCAAGGGAAGTGTGGTCCTTTGCTTAATTTCAATTTAGACTATCCATGTATTATTGCAGGAGATAGATATAGAGAGAATATTTGTGTGACAGAGAAGGGGGGCAGCGATACGTAACGAGAGAGGAGCATATTCATGTTTGAAAGGATGTGTGTCGCAGAGAGAGGAGTTTTCGAAAGGAAGAGAGAGGTTGTGTGTGTGTGCGGGCGTGTGTTAGAGAGAGGGTGCATGTAATGTCAGCTATATACATGTATAGACATAGAGGGGATCGACAAGGTTACAGGGTCGGGGATATTGTGAGAGCGATAATGTGTGTGCGATGGAGGGACACACACAATGTCTATTTGCCTTCGAGAGATCTAGGTAGACCATGACAACACAGCTGGCTAGGGTGTGTAAGGTTACGTGTGGTAGAGAGAGAGATGAATGCTTGTGTGTCATAAGAAGACCTAAAAACATAGATGGGGTAGCAAGAAGAAGATAATTGCGGTGTGCCTTATTTATGGGATGGGATAGAGACCAAGAGACATGCATCATGTGGAGAGGTGTGTGTTTTTCGAGTGACAGAGGGAGGCATAGACCTAGATAATGAGATGGGTGCCCATGTGTATGTTATAGGGAAGGAATTGTCTAGCTGCTGGTCATGTGATGGCGACCCAATATTTAGATGAGAATGGGGATAAGTATCTATTTAGTGGATTTTGACGTTGACGATTCCAACTATATTGTACCAGGTGATACAAATCAACAATCGCTAACTAAACCAATCTCGATGGTCAATCATCTTGTCACATGCAGAAAATCAACCTGAATAACAAGATCGAGTTCCTCCAAGCAATTGAACAACTGACAAGAACCCTTCAGATGCCTGGGTCAAAACTTCTTCTTTCTCGAGTACCTCGGACATAACTTGTGGAACGGTTCCTTCGTGAGACATGGACTCTTCAGATTTATTCTCTTCCTCTTCCAACTATGGAGCAGTGGAAGCAGGAGCGGGATCAACATCCATATGGGTAGGGGTGCCCGATGATGTGACTCGGGTGGTTTTGTCTCAGGAAGCATTTAGCTCCCACTCAATCATGTCACACCCACTATAACGCCCTCGATGCGGCTATATCTCCCACGTGTCGAAGCACAACTTAGAGGCATAACCGCATTGAAATCAATGTCGCAAGTGAGGTAATCTTCACACAACCCATGTAATACATAAGGGAAAGAGATACATAGTTGGCTTACAATCGCCACTTCACACAAATACATGAATAAAGCATTACATCATCCAGATACAATGAAGGTCCGACTACGGAACCAAAATAAAAGAAGACTACCCCAAATGCTACATAGATCCCCGATCGTCCCAACTGGGCTCCACTACTGATCAACTAGAACGAATCCACAAAGGACAAGATCTTCTTCGAGCTCCTCCTTGAGCTTGGTTGCGTCACTTGCTCGGTAACATCGGCACCTGCAAACTGGTTTTGAAAGTATCTGTGAGTCACGGGGATTCAGCAATCTCACACCCTCGCGATCAAGATTATTTAAGCTTATAGGAAGGGTAAAAGGTATAAGGTGGAGCTGCAGCAAGCGACTAGCATATATGGTGGCTAACATACGCAAAAGAGAGCGAGAAGAGAAGGCAAAGGCACGGTCGAACAACTATGATCAAGAAGTGATCCTAGAACAACCTACGTCAAGTATTACTCCAACACCGTGTTCACTTCCCGGACTCTGCCGGAAAGAGACCATCACGGTTACACACGCGGTTGATGCATTTTCATTAAGATCAACTTCAGGTTTTCTACAACCAGACATTAACAAATTCCCATCTATCCATAACTGCGAGCACGGCTTTCGAAAGTTCAAATCCTTGCAGGGGTGTCCCAACTTAGCCCATCACAAGCTCCCACGGTCAACGAAGGATATTCCTTCTCCCAAGACAATCCGATCAGACTCGGCATCCCGGTTACAAGACATCCTCGACAATGGTAAAACAAGTCCAGCAAGACCACCCGCTGTGCCGACAAATCCCGATAGGAGCTGCACATATCTCGTTCTCAGGGCACACCGGATAAGCTAAACATATGGGAGCCAACGTAACCCAAGTTGCCAAGGGACGGCCCCGCACGGTGCTCTGGGTTGGACCAACACTTAGACAAGCACTGGCCCGGGGGTTTAAAATAAAGATGACCCTCGGGATGCACGACTCCCAAGGGAAAAAGGCTAGGTGGCGAATGGTAAAACGAATGTTGGGCCTTGCTGGAGGAGTTTTATTCAAGGCGAACTGTCAAGGGGTTCCCATTATAACCCAACCATGTAAGGAACGCAAAATCCGGGAACATAACACCGATATGACGGAAACTAGGGCAGCAAGAGTGGAACAAAACACCAGGCATAAGGCCGAGCCTTCCACCTTTCACCAAGTATATAGATGCATTGACTAAATAAGAGATATTGTGATATCCCAACAATAATATCCATGTTCCAACAAGGAACAAAACTCCAATCTTCACCTGCAACTAACAACGCTATAAGAGGGGCTGAGCAAAGCGGTAACATAGCCAAACAACGGTTTGCTGGGACAAGGTGGTTTAGAGTCTTGGCTTAACAATATGGGAGGCATGATAAGCAAGTGGTAGGTATCGCAGCATAGGCATAGCAAAAGAGCGAGCAACTAGCAAGCAAAGATAGAAGTGATTTCGAGGGTATGGTCATCTTGCCTGAAATCCCGCAAAGAAGAAGAACGAGTCCATGAAGAAGACAAACGGACGTAGTCAAACGGGTCCTCACAAACATGACTTTATCGTTACCAACCCGAAGAAGCAACACCGGAAAGAAGCACACAACATAGTAAACAACCAACACATGAACATGGCATGATATGCGGGATGCGGTATGTGATGCATATGCATGATTTGGAAAGGAATGATTGAACCTGGCCTCAACATGGAAATCCAAGAGTTCCACTGGAAAGGTGAGGTGATTTCGGTCGAAATCGATATAAAGATCACCGGAATCGGATGCACGGTTTGGAAATGGCAAGCAAAACAAATATGGCACCGGTCTACGATAATCAGCAAGTGACCAACTAAATGCATCAAGATAAATATGCTACTGCACCCAAACATCACAACAAAATACATGGAAGGGATCCACTCATGATTCTTGACAAAAGATCAACACTGAGCTACGGCTAATTCACTCATTAACAGGTTCAAACAAGCATGGCAAAAGTGCAAATGATAACAGGTTTCAGACTTAGTGAAATAACAACAAATCAGGAATTTATCATCAGGAAGCAATCTTTAGAGCATGAAAACTACATGCTACATTAACATATCACGGCAAAGAAAGGCATGGCATGTAGCTACTCAAAGCACATAACAAAAGTCCCTTACTGACCATGAGCCAAAAGGGATTAAAAAATACAATTGCAAGCATGTGAACATAGCAAAAACATAAACAGATTCATACTTAGTGAAAAACTGGAGCATGCAAAATAGATTAACAAGTAGGCATGTTTACGAGCTCGATGCACTCACTACAAAACATGACATGACAATATAAGCATACACCCATCAAGAAGACATGGCATAGAAGCTAAACATGGCAAGAACAACAACATAGCATGCATGGATCAACAACAACAAGCTAGGCAAAATTGCAAAACATGTTAACAATCTGCCAGGAACATCTTATAGCAAAAGTAGAGCTCGATTGACTCAAGCTAGGGTGCTCCATAATTTCAAACAAAGACATGGATGGATAGAGCACCACAATATTAACAAAACATCCTTACTGATCATCCTCAAAAGAGACACGGATCACTAGGAAACAACATGAACATATGGCATAAAAACAATATCAGGACAAACTAAGCATACACCCATCAAGAAGACATGGCATAGAAGCTAGACATGGAAGGAACAACAACATAGCATGCACGTATCAATAGCAACATCCTCGGCAAAATCGCTAAACATGTCAACAATCTGCCAGGATCATTTTATAGCAAAAGTAGAGCTTGATTGGCTCAAGCTAGGGTGCTCTATAATTGCAAACAAAGACATGGATGGATATAGCACCACAATGTTAACAAAACATCCTTACTGATCATCCTCAAAAGAGGCACTGATCACTAGGAAACAACATGAACATATGGCATAAAAATAAAGACAGGTCAAGGACTTGTGAAAAACTAAGTCCCTGAAATCAGCATCATTGAGTAGGCTACTTTGCATGCTTGTGCTAGTCACCACAAAGATCACAAAAATACATGGCATACACCCCTGTAAAGATAACATGGCATTCTACAAAACACATGTAGAGCTCAGGATCATAGCATGCACATATTAATCATGGCGAAAATGAAAAAAGGCCATTTGCTGAAACAGATCTGCAACTTTCCTCACATAGCCCTCTTCCAACAACATTTAGGGAATTAAAATGAGCTCAAATCAAAATGATGCAATGAGATGAAATGATGTACTCGTCTAGACGAACATTTTGATATGCTAATGCGCGAATCGGAGCTACAAGTGCAGAGTTGTGGCATGATGAAGAACGCTAAAAAAATATGCAGATCTGGGACTTAGTGGAAATTATACCCTCCGAAACTGGACGGAACGGATCTGGACGAGGAGATCCGGGGAAGCAGGGAGGCGTTTGGTTGGAGGGATGGGTGGATCTCATCCCGATTAGCACGGATAACGAGGACGGCCATGGAGCTCGCCGGAGTGGAAGGAGACGGTTGGCGCGATCGGGGCTCGCCAGATCTGGCGCCGGAGAGGCGGCCGGAGTGGAGGCGCGGTCGCCGGGGCGCGGTGGAGGAGGCCCGCGGCGTGGTGGCGGAGCAGCGCGGCGGAGGCGGTTGACGCCGGCGAGAGGCAGCGGAGCCGTGGAGGCGCGGCTCGGGGCGCCGATGGAGATCGCGGCGGCGGCGCGGCTCGATGGAGCGGGCGCCGGCGGGGAATGGCGTGTGGCGGCGGAGGCGCGCGGGCGGCTCGGTCGAGGGCCGGAGATGGGTCGGCGGGCCAGGCGCGGTGGTGGGAGGCGAGGTGGACAGGTGGCGCACCGTGAGTCGCTCGGGGCAGCGGCGATGCTGAGGTTGCGACGCCTGATTCGCCGGAGTGAGGCAGCCGGCTGGGGTGGACGCGTCCGGCGCGGACGGACATGTCCGGCTGCACGGAGGGAGTTGGATCTAGGGTTTGTACTGCGCGAAATTTCAAGGAGAGCCACATATTTATAGGTAGAGCGAGCTAGGAGGCTCCAAATTGAGCACGGTTTTCCGCCACGCGATCGTGATCGAACGACCGAGAGGATGGAGGGGGTTTTGGTGGATTTTGGGCCACTTTGGAGGGGTGTTGGGCTGCAACACACACGAGGCCTTTTGGGTCCCTCGGTTAACCGTTGGAGTATCAAACGAAGTCCAAATGGCACGAAACTTGACAGGCGGTCTACCGGTAGTAAACCAAGGCCGCATGACAAGTCTCCGCAGAGTTGTGGCATGATGAAGAACGCTGAAAAAATATGCAGATCTGGGACTTAGTGGAAATTATACCCTCCGAAACTAGACGGAACGGATCTGGACGAGGAGATCCGGGGAAGCAGGGAGGCATTTGGTTGGAGGGATGGGTGATCTCATCCCGATTGGCGCGGATAACGAGGACGGCAGTGGAGCTCGCCGTAGTGGAAGGAGATGGTTGGCGCGACCGGGGCTCGCCAGATCTGGCGCCGGAGAGGCCGCCGGAGTGGAGGCGCGATGGAGAAGGCCCGCGGCGCGGTGGCGGAGCAGCGCGGCGGAGGCGGTTGACGCCGGCGAGCGGCAGCGGAGCCGGGGAGGCGCGGCTCGGGGCGCCGGTGGAGATCGCGGCGGCGGCGCGGCTCGGTGGAGTGGGTGCCGGCGGGGAACGGCGTGTGGCGGCGGAGGCGCGCGGGCGGCTCGGGCGAGGGCCGGAGATGCGCGGCAGGCCAGGCGCGGTGGTGGGAGGCGAGGTGGACAGGTGGCGCACCGTGAGTGGCTCGGGGCAGCGGCGATGCTGAGGTTGCGACGCCTGATTCGCCGGAGTGAGGCGGCCGGCTGGGGTGGACGCGTCCGGTGCGGACGGACACGTCCGGCTGCGCGAAGGGAGTTGGATCTAGGGTTTGTACTGCGCGAAATTTCAAGGAGAGCCACATATTTATAGGTAGAGGGAGTAGGAGGCTCCAAATTGAGCACGGTTTTCAGCCACGCGATCGTGATCGAACGACCAAGAGGATGGAGGGGGTTTAGGTGGGTTTTGGGCCACTTTGGAGGGGTGTTGGGCTGCAACAGACACGAGGCCTTTTCGGTCCCTCGGTTAACCGTTGGCGTATCAAACGAAGTCCAAATGGCACGAAACTTGACAGGCGGTCTACCGGTAGTAAACCAAGGCCGCATGACAAGTCTCGGTCCAATCCGTAACCGTTTAACACCCGCACAAGAAAAGAGGTAGAAAGGGGCACCGGATGACATAGGAGCGCCGGATTGCAAAACGGACAACGGGGAAAATGCTCGGATGCATGAGACGAACATCTATGCAAATGAAATGCACATGATGACATGATATGAAATGCATGACAAGCAAGCAATGACAAGGCGACAACAGCGAATAACTGGAAGACACCTGGCACATCGGTCTCGGGGCGTTACAACACTCCACCACTATGAGAGGATCTCGTCCCGAGATCAAGAATGGCACCGGAGGGAAAAACGGAAGAGAAAGAGAAGAGGTAAAATTAAGTTGCTTCTTTGACAAATGAGTGAAACCAAAGAACTTTTCAAGGTTGAGCAAATTGAAAGAAAGAAATCAACGGAGGTGAACGAAGTTGAAAGCACTCCATTAGGAAAAAGGAACAAGGAAGAACAAATTCGGGGAGCACTCCGATTGAAAAGAAAAGGAATTGAATAAGAAATACATAAGATGAGAAGATACATGATGAAATCACAACACACTGCCTCCGGTACTAATGAATGAATGGAACAAGGGGTTAGAAAGATCTCAGACAGCCCTCCGGTTGAAAAGAGGTGCAAGGCTTGATAAGGCAAAAAGAACTTGAGCAAAAGGGCACAACACTCCGGTTGAATGGATAGGCATGAAAAGAACATGATCTTTGACAAAAAACGAGATGACGGGTTGAAGAGAGCAACAATATAAAGCCTCCGGAAGAAAGAATAGAAGATAGATAATTGAGATAGGAGAAAGGAGAAAAAAAGCCAACTGCTGCCACAAAAGAGTTTGAAAAGGCATCTTTAGGAGAAGGGTCGAACGGAGTTCTTTAAAAACCAACAACGAAAAGAATAAGCTTGATGTGGGCTTATGTAAGACATCTCAAAATTATGAGGTGAAATCCTGCCACTGACGAAACAATATGTTGGATTGATATCAACAAGAAGACGAGAAACTTATTTCACCGGGAGGATAAAAGAAGAACTTGGGTCATTTGTGAGCACCATAAATAGCAACAATCCTGAGGAAAGGCTTTAGGTGAACTATAACCCAAGATAAATCCAACGAAGAGATTGATGGATTTAAAATACCTTATTCTTAACAACATGTGAATCATGAAACCTGAACTCAAATTATCAAGAATGACATAATACCACCTCCAATGATACGGTAGAAAGAATTGCACTCTGGATTGCAAGATGAAGAATGCTTGAGCTACTTAGAAAAGAATCTCGATAAAAAACTTGGAGAAGGAATTAAATCCTTTATGAACCATCATGTAGAACATCCATGAAGAGCTCCGGTAACAAAAGAATGATCAAACGGAAGGAAAAAGAAGTTGAAAACACAAGGTGAAATTTTGTAACGATTTAGATGGATCTCCGTGACGAGGTAATTGAGAGAACTTGGAACTCCGGGAAAAGAAAGATGAACAAATGGAGACAAGAGTTTGATGAGCCTCCGAAATAGGGAATTGAGTTCACTCGATGAAACAAGAATAAGAATTACATTATGCTTATCCTTCACCAATTAAATTGATGACAATCAACGGATTTGACATATTACTTATTCTCGTGGAAAGGATTAAGAGAGATATAACATAAACTTGAGAATGTCTTCCACGAACCGCCGCTAGGATTTGAAAGAACGAATAAATTGATATGATAACCAAGGAAGAGAGATCTTGAACGAACCACCGTAAGAATTGAAAATGAACGAAGAAAAGAGATGAATCACCGGTAAGAATTAGAGAACGAATGAGGATACTTGAGGGGATTTAGATACAACTGAACGAAGAGATCACGAGCTGATTAGAGAATATTGAATGATGCACCGGTAAGATTTGGAGAATGATAGCTGAAAGCTGAGAATGAATAAGTCTTCTGAAATGATGGGCTTCGGAGAATCAAACTGAAAAAATACTCCTGGATTGCTCCGGATGGGTGAAAAGAATCCTCACAATCGAAAATAATTATGAGAGGATGGCAAAAGGCTAGAACCGTGAATCTTGAAGAGAATGTAGCAAGATATGGAGGAAAAACTCTTCTTCGATCTTCAGATGTTGAGAATGACGACGAGAAACACCACCATGAATTATTTAGACACTCCGGAAGAATCAAAGGCGAAGAGGTTGAGCCAACGATGAAAATAATTTGAAACGAAACCTTGGAGAAATACATACGACTGATGATAATTCATTCTTACGTCAAACTTCGAAAAGAATTTAGGATAGCTACGGGAAAATTAGAAGAGTCAGGTAAGATCCTGGGAAAAGACCTGTGGGTTATGGGCCCACTCAAAAGAAACACCGTTCAAATGATTGCTTGAAAAGAGAGATTCCACCGGTTGAATTAAATGGCTTGAATGAGTTGACATCCTCAAAAGATCTTGAATGAAAACAGAGTGGGAACACGAATCTTCGAGATATCTTCAGCACTCTGGAACAAATTGAATAGCGACAAGTGAAATGATTATGAAGGTGCACCGGCATGAGAAAGCATTAGAAACGAGGGAAAAGGGATATGATCAACACCAAAAGCTTGAATTGGTTCCACCGGAGAAGAAAAAAGAGCAAATGATGATGAACTTGAGGCTCCGTTAGTATCTTCATGAGAATCACCGGGTAAGAACATTGTTTGAAAAGAATGAAGAGACTTCACATGAATAAAAGGATACTTGAATAAGAAATCTGAATCCTCGAAGAAAAAGGGTGGGAGGGTGGGAAAACAAAGACAATTTGGACTGGATGAAACGAACACCGTTGAGAAACTTAGAATTGATCTTGCGGATGTTGAAATGATCGGATCCACTTGAAGAGAAGCACACTGGTTGACAAGAAATTGAAATGACAAAGTCGATGATCGAGAAGGATTAGTGTTCACAATGGAGTATAAGAACACCATTAGGGAAGGTATGGAATCAACATTTGACATTGAAGCAACTCGAATACCACAACTGAAAAACAGAACAAAGGATTTGCTTGCAAAATAAGCCGGAACAAACATATGATAGAGATTTCGTCCGAAGTTTTCGTGGTGGGGCCTACACGGGCTCGATCGTACAGCACCATCATGTACAAGGAAGTGCACATGACATACGAAGCGTCCCCGAGTCAGCATAGCTAAGGACTCTTTAAGACGCAAGGAGACCACTGTAAAACCAACCGTGGATAGGCGGACCACTAGACATCGAACCCCAATTTCATATCATACATCTGCCGGAAAGATATCCTACGAGCTACTTGAATTCCCACTTATAAACTCCCCAAACTTTCCAGTTATGCAATCAGGTGTTGGGGATACAGGGGAATCATAATATCTCACCCAAAACTAGCAAATCCTACATCCAGCTGTATCCATCCTTCAACACATAACCAAGAAACCTTCGGAAATCGTTTACCTCAACCTTCGAAAAGCATCCGTTATACGAGTTATGGCAATACTCCCGAACTCCGGCCCCAGTACTGGGTGGCGTCGAGGTTATCGCACCAACAACTGCATAAAAGAGATTTTCGATGTCGGCGAAACTCAGGTATTCCAGAATCTCAATGATAAAATTGTGACGACAACAGCTTGGAGCTCAACTCCTCGGGACACTGCCACAACCCCTAAATTTCAGGAGGCACCAAGAACAATGTCCTCGTCACAAAACCATCGGAACGATTCCAAGTTACCCATGTGATCCTAAAATTTTTTTTAGTGAAATTTGAGAAGAGAAGAGTCAAAACTCTACGTCAGGAGGCCTCGCTGGAGTGACGAAGGGACTGAGGAGTAAAAAGAAGTCCTACTCTCCGATATATATAATCCTAACTGACTCAAAGCTTTTTTTCTAGACTCAATAACGCCAATGATTCGATCAAGCAGGGAGCTCCTAAGTCGGAGAAGGCTCTAATACCAACTTGTAACGCCCTCGATGCGGCTATATCTCCCACGTGTCGAAGCACGACTTAGAGGCATAACCGCATTGAAAGCAATGTCGCAAGTGAGGTAATGTTCACACAACCCATGTAATACATAAGGGAAAGAGATAAATAGTTGGCTTACAATCGCCACTTCACACAATTACATGAATAAAGCATTACATCATCCAGATACAATCAAGGTCCGACTACAGAACCAAAATAAAAGAAGACTACCCCAAATGCTACACAAATCCCCGATCGCCCCAACTGGGCTCCACTACTGATCCACTAGAACGAATCCACAAAGGACAAGATCTTCTTCGAACTCCTCCTTGAGCTTGGTTGCGTCACCTGCTCGGTAACATCGGCACCTGCAAACTGGTTTTGGAAGTATTTGTGAGTCAAGGGGACTCAGCAATCTCACACCCTCGCGATCAAGACTATTTAAGCTTATAGGAAGGGTAAAAGGTATAAGGTGGAGCTGCAGCAAGAGACTAGCATATATGGTGGCTAACATACGCAAAAGAGAGCGAGAAGAGAAGGCAAAGGCATGGTCGAACAACTATGATCAAGAAGTGATCCTAGAACAACCTACGTCAAGCATTACTCCAACACCGTGTTCACTTCCCGGACTCCGTCGGAAAGAGACCATCACGGTTCCACACGCGGTTGATGCATTTTAATTAAGATCAACTTTAGGTTTTCTACAACCGGACATTAACAAATTCCCATCTGCCCATAACCGCGGGCACGGCTTTCAAAAGTTCAAATCCCTACAGGGGTGTCCCAACTTAGCCCATCACAAGATCACATGGTCAACGAAGGATATTCCTTCTCCCAAGACAATCCGATCAGACTCGGCATCCCGGTTACAAGACATCCTCGACAATGGTAAAACAAGTCCAGCAAGACCACCCGCTATGCCGAAAAATCCCGATAGGAGCTGCACATATCTCATTCTCAGGGCACACCGGATAAGCTAAACGTACGGGAGCCAACGTCACCCAAGTTGCCAAGGGACGGCCCTGCACGGTGCTCTAGGTTGGACCAACACTTAGACAAGCACTGGCCCGGGGGTTTAAAATAAAGATGACCCTTGCGATGCGCGACTCCCAAGGGAAAAAGGCTAGGTGGCGAATGGTAAAACCAATGTTGGGCCTTGCTGGAGGAGTTTTATTCAACGCAAACTGTCAACGGGTTCCCATTATAACCCAACCATGTAAGGAACGCAAAATCCGGGAACATAACACCGATATGACGGAAACTAGGGCAGCAAGAGCGGAACAAAACACCAGGCATAATGCCGAGCCTTCCACCCTTTACCAAGTATATAGATGCATTAATTAAATAAGAGATATTGTGATATCCCAACAATAATATCCATGTTCCAACAAGGAACAAAACTCCAATCTTCACCTGGAACTAACAACGCTATAGGAGGGGCTGAGCAAAGCGGTAACATAGCCAAACAACGGTTTGCTAGGACAAGGTGGGTTAGAGGCTTGGCTTAACAATATGGGAGGCATGATAAGCAAGTGGTAGGTATCGCAGCATAGGCATAGGAAAAGAGCGAGCAACTAGCAAGCAAAGATAGAAGTGATTTCGAGGGTATGGTCATCTTGCCTGAAATCCCGCAAAGAAGAAGAACGAGTCCATGAAGAAGACAAACGGATGTAGTCGAATGGGTCCTCACAAACACGACTTTATCGGAACCAACCCGTAGAAGAAACACTGGAAAGAAGCACACAACATAGTAAACAACCAACACATGAACATGGCATGATATGCGGGATGCGGTATGTGATGCATATGCATGATTTGGAAAGGAATGATTGAACCTGGCCTCAACTTGGAAATCCAATAGTGCCACAGGAAAGGTGAGGTGATTTCGGTCGAAATCGATATAAAGATCACCGGAATCGGATGCACGGTTTGGAAATGACAAGCAAAACAAATATGGCACCGGTCTGCGATAATCAGCAAGTGACCAACTAAATGCATCAAGATAAATATGCTACTGCACCCAAACATCACAACAAAATACATGGCAAGGATCCACTCATGATGCTTGACAAAATATGAACACTGAGCTACGGCTAATTCACTCATTAACAGGTTCAAACAAGCATGGCAAAAGTGCAAATGATAACAGGTTTCAGACTTAGTGAAATAACAACAAATCACGAATTTATCATCAGGAAGCAATCTTTAGAGCATGAAAACTACATGTTAAATTAACATATCATGGCAAAACAAGGCATGGAATAAGGCTACTCAAAGCACATAACAAAAGTTCCTTAGTGACCATGAGCCAAAAGGGATCAAAAAATACAATTGCAAGCATGTGAACATAGCAAAAACATAAACAGATTCAGACTTAGTGAAAAACTGGAGCATGCAAAACTGATTAACAAGTAGGCATGTTTACGAGCTCGATGCACTCACTACAAAGGATGGCATGACAATATAAGCATACACCCATCAAGAAGACATGGCATATAAGCTAGACATGGCAAGAACAACAACATAGCATGCATGGATCAACAACAACAAGCTAGGCAAAATTGCAAAACATGTTAACAATCTGCCAGGAACATCTTATAGCAAAAGTAGAGCTCGATTGACTCAAGCTAGGGTGCTCCATAATTGTAAACAAAGACATGGATGGATAGAGCACCACAATATTAACAAAACAGCCTTACTGATCATCCTCAAAAGAGGCGCGGATCACTAGGAAACAACATGAACATATGGAATGAAAACAATATCAGGACAAGGACTTCGTGAAATTCTAAGTCCCTGAAATCAGCATCATTGAGTAGGCTACTTTGCATGCTTGTGCTAGTCACCACAAAGATCACAAAAATGCATGGCATACACCCCTATAAAGATAACATGGCATTCTACAAAACACATGTAGAGCTCAGGATCATAGCATGCACACATTAATCATGGCAAAAATGGCAAAAGGCCATTTGCTGAAACAGATCTGCAACTTTCCTCACATAGCCCTCTTCCAACAACATTTCGGGCATCAAAATGAGCTCAAATGAAAATGATGCAACAAGATAAAATGATGTACTCGTCGAGACGAACATTTTGATATTCTACACGCGCCAATCGGAGCTACGAGTGCAGAGTTATGGCATGATGAAGAACGCTAAAAAAATATGCAGATCTGGGACTTAGTGGAAATTATACCCTCTGAAACTGGACGGAACGGATCAGGACGAGGAGATTTGGGGAAGCTGGGAGGCGTTTGGTTGGAGGGATGGGTGGATCTCATCCCGATTGGCGCGGATGACGAGGACGGCCGTGGAGCTCGCCGGAGTTTGCCGTCAGAGTGGAAGGAGACGGTTGGCATGGCTGGGGCTCGCCGGATCTGGCGCCGGAGAGGCGGACGGAGTGGAGGCGCGGTCGCCGGGGCATGGTGGAGGAGGCCCGCGGCGCGGTGGCGGAGCAGCGCGGCGGAGGCGGTTGACGCCGGCGAGCGGCAGTGGAGCCGGGGAGGCGCGGCTCGGGGCACCGGTGGAGATCGCGGCGGTGGCGCGGCTCGGTGGAGCGGGCGCCAGCGAGTGGAGTGCGCGGCGGCGGGGAACGGCGTGTGGCGGCGGAGGCGCGCGGGCGGCTCGGGCCCGGAGCGGCTCGGGCGAGGGCCGGAGATGGGCCGGCGGGCCAGGCGCGGTGGTGGGAAGCGAGGTGGACAGGTGGCGCGCCGTGAGTGGCTCGGGGCGGCGGCGATGCTGAGGTGTCGACGCCTGATTTGCCAGAGTGAGGCGGCCGGCTGGGGTGGACGCGTCCGGCGCGGACGGACATGTCCGGCGGCGCGGAGGGAGTTGGATCTAGGGTTTGTACTGCGCGAAATTTCGGGGAGAGCCACATATTTATAGGTAGAGGGAGCTAGGAGGCTCCAAATTGAGCACGGTTTTCGGCCACGCGATCGTGATCGAACGACCGAGAGGATGGAGGGGGTTTTGGGCCACTTTGGAGGGGTGTTGGGCTACAACACACACGAGGCCTTTTCGGTCCCTCGGTTAACCGTTGGACTATCAAATGAAGTCAAATGGCACGAAACTTGACAGGCGGTCTACCGGTAGTAAACCAAGGCCGCATGATGAGTCTCGGTCCAATCCGAAACCGTTCAACACCCGCACACAAAAAGAGGTAGAAAGGGGCACCGGATGACATAGGAGCGCCGGATTGCAAAACGGACAACCGAAAGGACACCATTCATTACCACAGTCATATAGGCTAGGATTTTAGGGTTTAGCCATCACGATCTCATGGTAGATCAACTCTTGTAACACCCATATTCACCAATATCAATCAAGCAAGACGTAGGGTAGTACCTCCATAGAGAGGGCCCGAACCTGGGTAAACATTGTGTCCCCTGTCTCCTGTTACCATCGATCCTAGACGCACAGTTCAGGACCCCCTACCCGAGATCCGCCGGTTTTGACACGACACCAAGCATTTCAAATCATACGCACAATATGCTTGATATGTGCAAATACAACATGGCATCACAACAAAACTCTACAACTCAAAGTATTTATTCATTAGGCTCCGAGGAGCCAAGTATTACAATCATGGGTTCGAGCCAAGTATTACAACGGCCGCACAAGAGGAATTCACGCTTTCAAGCAAAACATAAATAGATTAACTATATTTTTTTAGAATTTTCATACAACTCACAGCGGCCAGTTGCATTCTCCAGCTCGAGCGTCACCTTGGATATCTTCTCGTCATCTTGGCGCCGTGCAGCTAGTTCGGCTTCTAATTTAGTCGATGCCTTTTCGGCAACAGCATCGCTATGCCGGGCCTGCTCCTTGGCCCGGGCCTGCTCCGCTCGAAGAACTTCAACGGTGGCAGCACTATCTGCAGCCAACTTTCAGTGTTATGCTTACACTACAAAAATGTATGAGGATTAAACCAAATACATACCTTGCGACTCGTCAAGACGCGTATTGATTAAAACAAGATCATCCCCTGCCACATCAAGCTTCCGCTGCAAATCGGCAATCTCCATAGTCCGGGAAGTGGCCAAAGGGGAAGCAACCTGCATTCGGGGTTTATCATGTTAGTCCTCCAACGATCCTTTTTCGATCCTCCGTTTTGCTTCCCAGCAACCCAACTATCAGGGGCTACTACCTATACACAGCGTATCTTCACAAATGACACATAGCTAAAAACGTTATGTTACAAACCTCGAAGCCCTTCAGTAGGCTCATGAAGGCTTCATTTAATCCGCTCTTCATGGACAAAATCTTCTCAATCACTGTACCCATCAAGGTACGTTGTTCCCCCGAGACGGATGCTTTACGCAACATGTCTCGCAACATATCCGGAGTCTCCGGGTTTCCGGAAGCTGCTCCAACAGCACGATCATCCTTTGAAGGAATCTGCTCGCCTGCCTCCAAAATCGATGTCGGATGTGAACCAGATAGTCCAGGGCCCTCCAATCCATCGGCCCCAGAATTTTGGATGGTCGGAGGTCCACCTTGGGGTACCGCCTCTTCTGTCCCCTGGTCTAAAGGGACCCTCCATGATGACACTTCAGAGTCATCTGCCTTGATGGGCGAGGAGGTTGGAGGAGGCGTCTCGCTCTCCATCATCTCTGGAAGAAGACTCCCCGAAGAAGAGGATCACCCAGAAAAACTCTGTGCTGACCAGTAAAAATGCATGAATGTGTTACGGTAACAGCAACGGAACAGGACGCTATCAAGGCATTCCGGATTCTCTTACGATTTGGCTGAGGGTTTGTCCCCTTGTTGGAGCTGCTCAACGGCATCGTCTTTCAAGCCCAAGCTGGTCGATGGTGGCATCTTGCCCTTCTTGAAAGACCGCCCCTCCTCATCTTCGGAGGCGGCCCTTTTCCTCCCGTTTGGAGAAGAAACACTGGGTCCTTTCCTGCCTTCATCTTCGGGCGAGGAAAGGTCGGATTCTCCGGACTCAGTGTCCGACTTGTTGGGGAACGTAGCATAAATTCAAAATTTTCCTACGTGTCACCAAGATCAATCTATGGAGTCATCTAGCAACGAGGGAGGAGTGGATCTACATACCCTTGTAGATCGCGCGCGGAAGCGTTCAAGAGAACGGGGTTGATGGAGTTGTACTCGTCGTGATTCAAATCACCGATGATCCTAGCGCCGAACGGACGACACCTCCGCGTTCAACACACGTACGGAACGGAGACGTCTCCCATGCCTTGATCCAGCAAGGAGGAGGGAGAGGTTGATGGAGATCCCAGCAGCACGACGGCGTGGTGGTGGGTGCAGGGCGTCACAGTAGCAGGGCTTCGCCTATACTACGAGAGAAAGACGTAACGGGGAGAGAGGGAGGCGCCAGGGGCTAGTGTATGAAGTTCCTCCTCTCCCCCAATATATATAGGAGGGCCAAGGGGGTGGTGCGCCAGCCTAGGAGATCCAATCTCGTAGGTGCGGCTGCCCAAAGGAGGTTTCCCTCCCCCAAGGCACCTAGAGGTGCCTTCCACCATTGGGACTCTTCCCTTAAGTGGAACCCTAGGCGCATGGGCTTTTGGGCTGGTGCCCTTGGCCCATCTAGGCCAAGGCGCACCCCCTACAGCCCATGTGGCCCCCGGGACAGGTGGCCCCACCCGGTGGGCCCCCGGGACCCTTCCGGTGGTCCCGGTACAATACCGATAACCCCGAAACTTGTCCCGATGGCCGAAACATGCACTTCCTATATATAATTCTTTACCTCCGGACCATTCCGGAACTCCTCGTGACGTCCGGGATCTCATCCGGGACTCCGAACAACTTCGGGTTACTGCATACAATATCTCTACAACCCTAGCGTCACCGAACCTTAAGTGTGTAGACCCTACGGGTTCGGGAGACATGCAGACATGACCGAGACGTTCTCCGGTCAATAACCAACAGCGGGATCTGGATACCCATGTTGGCTCCCACATGTTCCACGATGATCTCATCGGATGAACCACGATGTCAAGGACTTCAATCAATCCGTATACAATTCCCTTTGTCTAGCGGTATGTTACTTGCCCGAGATTCGATCGTCGGTATCCCGATACCTTGTTCAATCTCGTTACCGGCAAGTCTCTTTACTCGTTCCGTAACACATCATCCCGTGATCAACTCCTTGGTCACATTGCGCATTATGATGATGTCCTACCGAGTGGGCCCAGAGATACCTCTCCGTTTACACGGAGTGACAAATCCCAGTCTCGATTCGTGCCAACCCAACAGATACTTTCGGAGATACCTGTAATGCACCTTTATAGTCACCCAGTTACGTTGTGACGTTTGATACACCCAAAGCACTCCTACGGTATCCGGGAGTTGCACAATCTCATGGTCTAAGGAAATGATACTTGACATTAGAAAAGCTTTAGCATACGAACTACACGATCTTTGTGCTAGGCTTAGGATTGGGTCTTGTCCATCACATCATTCTCCTAATGATGTGATCCCGTTATCAACGACATCCAATGTCCATAGTCAGGAAACCATGACTATCTATTGATCAACGAGCTAGTCAACTAGAGGCTTACTAGGGACATATTTGGTCTATGTATTCACACATGTATTACGATTTCCGGATAAACAATTATAGCATGAATAAAGACAATTATCATGAACAAGGAAATATAATAATAACATTTTATTATTGCCTCTAGGGCATATTTCCAACAGTCTCCCACTTGCACTAGAGTCAATAATCTAGTTACATTGTGATGAATCGAACACCCATAGAGTCATCTGGTTTTTTGATCATGTTTTGCTAGAGTTAGTAGTTCACATCACGTATGTGATTAATACTCAATGAGTTCTGGGGTTTGATCATGTTTGCTTGTGAGAGAGGGGCGTTTTTAAGGGTCAAAACGGGTTTTTTCCGATACCTTTTCAGATACCGTTGCGGGTGAGATACAATATTCTCTTATGTTCAATGTCGTTCTCTCCTAGATGTGTCAGCTACCCTTGAGTGTGTCCTCGAGGTGTTTGGTTATGCTCATTCCAAACTGGAGGACACTGTTTCATAGTAAGAGGTGCTTATAGACAGTTTTTGGAGTTCTGAATTGGGGTTTTTGCTGACTAAAGAATGGTTGCCTTGAATATGGTTTAATGACCAGTCTTGTATGACTATGTTTCAGAGTGTGCCCGCCGCTTTGATTTTTTTGGTTTGATTTTTTGTTAAGTATTTTTTTAATCTTTTTTTTTTTTTTGTGGGTTTTTTTTTGCTTATTTTGTTGTGGCCGATCTTGTTAGATGTTATTTCTTTTTTTTCTTGTCCTGTGTTTTTTAATTTTCGGGTATGCAGTTGGTGATGGGATAGATTTAGCTTGAGGAGAGTATCTCTGACAGAGGATATTTGATCCGTCGAGGCGATATTTCTGTGGTGGTGGAGTGTTTTTTATTTTTGTTTTTTTTTTTTTTTTTTTTTTCGGTGTGTTTTTGCATCTGATCGCTGTAGATTTTATATCTCTCTGTGACTGTGACACGTATTTTTTGTAACTGCTGTTGTTTTGTGTGACCACTTTTTTTTGTCTTACAGCATTGCTGATGTTTGTAAATATAATGGTGCCGGAGCCTATCTTTTAAGAGTTTGGATTCTTTATTTTTATTTTTTGTTTTGTGTGTATTTTGTTTTTTGAGTGGTGTTGGTAGTTTGTTTCTTTTTTTTTTTTTTGTTGTTTGGCCTTTTTAGACGAGTAGTTCTTGTGGTTGTGTTAGTTCTGCGTGGAGTTGTTATTAAATATTATTTTTGAGTAGGAGGTTATTTGGCTTGGATTCATCTTGTATTCTTTGTTTTTTCTTGTTTTGTTGGATATGATCGTGCTGCTTGTGGTTTCTGTGTTGTGTGCTTCTAGTTTGGCGTGTTGTTGGGTATGCTATTCGTGGGAAGTTTTTTTGAGTTTGTTGTCGGGGTCACGAGTTATCTGCCTTGTTCTTGGCTGGCGCATGGGCAAGGTCATTTTTTATTGGTCTTCGATTTTTTTGTTTTTAAGCTTTGGTATGTTGTTGGCAGATTTTGTACCACGGGTTGTAGCTGTGATGACAGAGGGGTTCTTAATTAGGTGATTTTTTGTGTGTTTTGTCTTGGCTGTTGGTGTCATCCATTTTTTGTTGATTGAAGTTCCTGTATGTGTGTACGGTATTAGTTGTTCTAGTGAGGGCGGAGGCGATCCGTCGTTCCGGTGTCGTGCGATTCTCTGTTTTTTTTTTTTTTTTTTTTTTTTAGTGCCTTTAAGGGGGTTTGATTGTGCTTACAAGTCCTTAAATACTTTCCTATCATTCGCTTTACTATTTACTTCAGTTGCAAGAACTTTTGTTTCACTTCTTTGGACTGATCCATTCTTTGAATGCACCGTTTCTGTTTTTATATTTCATTGTTTTTTGGTTCAGATCAGCTCTTTTTTTTTTGGTTTTTTGTGTACGTGTATGTTTGCTCAATTTGAAAGTACGCATTCAAGCGTTTTTGGTTTGATCGTATCTTCTTTTTTTTATAGATTTGATTGGCTCATATGCTTTGCTTCAAGTGAGCTTTAATTCCGGGGCTTGGTCCAATTGAAACGTAATGCAGTGTCCTTAAATATACCCTATAAATGCCTTTTCCAGATTTTTAATTTCTATAACGGTCATTTTTTTCCTTGATGTGATACTATCTTTATATATGTTCTATACAATACATATACTTGGCGATTTTTCAGAAATTCTATGATGTGCTTGCTCCGACTCGACTTCTTTTGGTATATTATATCTTTATATTTTCTTTCTTTTATTTTTTATTTTTTTTTTTTTGTTGTTTTAACTTTGGTATACACCCTAAATTTTCTTTGATCATCATCTAGCATATCATTTTTTTCCAACTGTCCGGAGATTGCTCGTACTCCAGGCTCCCTTAGAGAGGAATTTTGCTAAGGCTTTGCGATATGCTCTATGTCTCAGCGATCTTTTTTCTGATGACCAAGACCCTTTTTTGTCGTGTGTTTTGTAATCTAATACAACCTTGTTCCTTCATCACTATAACCAGTTTCTGAGGAAGACAAAATTGTTTGTGACTAGTCGCTAGTCTGCAAGAATTGTAACATAAATAGATTCAGTTTGTTAAGTTCGCTAGAAGCTTAGAAAACTATGTCGCATTCTTCTTTCATCGAGACAAGTTGTTTTTAATTACAACAGACTCTTAGAGCATCGCTACGAGTGAGAAAGTCTCATCGTAGTCAACTCCTTGAACTTGTCGGAAAACATCTTAACGACAAGTCGAGCTTTCTTAATGGTGGACATTATACCTACCATCATTGTCCGTCTTCCTTTTAAAATCCATCTGTACCTAACAGCCTTACGACCATCAAGTAGTTCTCCCAAAGTCTACACTTTGTTTTCATATATGGATCCTCTCTCGGATTATATGGCCTCGAGCCATTTATCGGAATCCGGCCCACCATCGCTTCTCCATAGCTCTAGGTTCATTGTTGTCTAGCAACATGACTTCCAAGACAGGATTACGTACCACTCTGAAGTAGTACGCATCCTTGTCATCCCACGAGGTTTGGTAGTGACTTGATCTGAAGTCTCATGATCAATATCATAAGCTTCCACTTCAATTGGTGTAGGTGCCACAGGAACAACTCTTTGTGCCCTGCTATACACTAGTTGAAGTAACGGTTCAATAACCTCATCAAGTCTCCACCATCCTCCCACTCAATTCTTTCGAGAGAAACTTTTCCTCGAGAAAGGACCCGATTCTAGAAACAATCCTTTATTGCTTTCGGATCTGAGACAGGAGGTATACCCAACTGTTTTTGGGTGTCCTATGAAGATGCATTTATCCGCTTTGGGTTCGAGCTTATCAGCCTGAAACTTTTCACATAAGCGTCGCAGCCCCAAACTTTTAAGAAATGACAGCTTAGGTTTCTCTAAACCATAGTTCATACGGTGTCATCTCATCGGAATTACGTGGTGCCCTATTTAAAGTGAATGTGGTTGTCTCTAATGCCTAACCCATAAACTATTGTGGTAATTCGATAAGAGACATCATGGTATGCATCATATCCAATAGGGTGCAGTTATGATGTTCGGACACACCATCACACTATGGTGTTCCAGGCTGTTAGTTGTGAAACAATTTCCACAATGTCTTAATTCTGTGCCAAACTCGTAATTCAGATATTCATCTCTATGATCATATCATAGATATTTTATCCTCTTGTCACGACGATCTTTCAACTTCACCTGAAATTACTTGAACCTTTCAATAATTCAGACTCGTGATTCATCAAGTAAATATACTCAACATCTACTCAAATCATCTGTGAAGTAAGAACATAACGATATCCACTACATGCCTCAGCACTCATTGGACTGCACACATCAAAATGTATTACTTCCAACAAGTTGCTTTCTAGTTCCATTTTACTGAAAACGAGGCTTTTCAGTCATCTTGCCCATGTGGTATGATTTGCATGTCTCAAGTGATTCAAAATCAAGTGAGTCCAAACGTCCATTTGCATGGAGTTTCTTCATGCATATACACCAATAGACATGGTTCGCATGCCTCAAACTTTTCAAAAACGAGTGAGCCCAAAGATCCATCAACATGGAGCTTCTTCATGCGTTTTATACCGATATGACTTACGTGGCAGTGCCACAAGTAGGTGGTACTATCATTACTATCTTTTGGCATGAACATGTGTATCACTACGATCGAGATTCAATAAACCATTCATTTTAGGTGTAAGACCATTGAAGGTATTATTCAAATAAACAGAGTAACCATTATTCTCCTTAAATGAATAACCGTATTGCGATAGACATAATCCAATCATGTCTATGCTCAACGCAAACACCAATCTCGATGGTAGAGGGAGCGTGCGATGCTTGATCATATCAACATTGGAAACACTTCCAACACATATCGTCAGCTCACCTTTAGCTAGTCTCCGTTTATTCCGTAGCTTTTATTTCGAGTTACTAACACTTAGCAACCGAACCGGTATCTAATACCCTGGTGCTACTAGGAGTACTAGTAAAGTACACATCAACACAATGTATATCCAATATACTTCTATCGACCTTGCCAGCCTTCTAATCTACCAAGTATCTAGGGTAATTCTGCTCCAGTGGTTGTTCCCCTTATTACAGAAGCATTTAGTCTCGGGTTTGGGTTCAACCTTGGGTTTCTTCACTAGAGCAGCAGCTGAATTGCCGTTTCACGAAGTATCCCTTCTTGCCCTTGCCCTTCTTGAAACTAGCGGTTTCACAAACCATCAACAATTGATGCTCCTTCTTGATTTCTACTTCCGCGGTGTCAAACATCGCGAATATCTCAAGGATCATCATATACGTCCCTGATATATTATAGTTCATTAGAGCTCTAGCAGCTTGTGGTAATGCTTTGGAGAAATCACTATCTCATCTGGAAGAACTCCCCACTCGATTCAAGTGATTGTATGTACCTCAGACAATCTGAGCACAAGCTCAACAATTGAGCTTTTCTCCCTTAGTTTGCAGGCTAAGAAAATCGTCGGAGGTCTTATACCTCTTGACGTGGGCACGAGCCTGAAATCCCAATTTCAGCCCTCAAAACATCTCATATGTTTCGTGACGTTTCAACAACGTCTTTGGTGCCTCAACTCTAAACCGTTTAACTGAACTATCACGTAGTTATCAAAACGTGTATGTCAGATGTTCGCAACATCCACAGACAACGTTCGAGGTTCAGCACACTGAGCTGGTGCATTAAGGACATAAGCCTTCTATGAAGCAATGAGGACAATCCTCAGTTTACGGACCTAGTCCCGCATAATTGCTACTATCAACTTTCCAAACTCTTTTTCTCTAGGAACATACTAAACAGTAGAACTAAAGCGTGAGAGCTACGACATAATTTGCAAAATCCTTTTGACTATGTTCAGGATAATTAAGTTCATCTTATGAACTCCCACTCAGATAGACATCCCTCTAGTCATCTAAAGTGATTACACAATCCGAGTCGAACTAGGCGTGTCCGATCATCACGTGAGACGGACTAGTCAACGTCGGTGAACATCTTCATGTTGATCGTATCTTATATACGACTCATGCTCGACCTTTCGGTCTTCTGTGTTCCGAGGCCATGTCTATGCACATGCTAGGCTCGTCAAGTTAACCCTAAGTGTTTGCGTGTGTAAATCTGTCTTACACCCGTTGTATGTGAACGAAAGGATCTATCACACCCGATTAACACGTGATGCTTCGAAGCGACGAACTGTAGCAACGGTGCACAGTTAGGGGAGAACACTTCTTGAAATTTTAATGAGGGATCATCTTATTTACTACCGTCGTTCTACAAATAAGATGTATAAACATGATAAACATCAATGCAATCAAATAGTGACATGATATGGCCAATATCATGTAGCTCCTTTGATCTCCATCTTGGGGCTCCATGATCATCTATTACAAGAACATGATCAATCTCATACATTACATATATCATTCATCACATCCTTTTGGCCATATCACATCACATAGCATACCCTGCAAAAACAAGTTAGACGTCCTCTAATTGTTGTTTGCATGTTTTACGTGGCTGCTATGGGTTTCTAGCAAGAACGTTTCTTACCTACGCAAAACCACAACGTGATATGCCAATTGCTATTTACCCTTCATAAGGACCCTTTTCATCGAATCCGATCCGACTAAAGTGGGAGAGACAGACACCCGCTAGCCACCTTATGCAACTAGTGCATGTTTGTCGGTGGAACCGGTCTCACGTAAGAGTACGTGTAAGGTTGGTCTGGGCCGCTTCATCCCACGATGCCGCCGAATCAAGATAAGACTAGTAACGGCAAGCATATTGAACAAAATCAACGCCCACAACTACTTTGTGTTCTACTCGTGCATAGAATCTACGCAATAGACCTAGCTCTGATACCACTGTGGGGAACGTAGCATAAATTCAAAATTTTCCTACGTGTCACCAAGATCAATCTATGGAGTCATCTAGCAACGAGGGAGGAGTGGATCTACATACCCTTGTAGATCGCGCGCGGAAGCGTTCAAGAGAACGGGGTTGATGGAGTTGTACTCGTCGTGATTCAAATCACCGATGATCCTAGCGCTGAACGGACGGCACCTCCGCGTTCAACACACGTACGGAACGGAGACGTCTCCCATGCCTTGATCCAGCAAGGAGGAGGGAGAGGTTGATGGAGATCCAGCAGCACGACGGCGTGGTGGTGGGTGCAGGGCGTCACAGTAGCAGGGCTTCGCCTATACTACGAGAGAGAGACGTAACGGGGAGAGAGGGAGGCGCCAGGGGCTAGTGTCTCAAGTTCCTCCTCTCCCCCAATATATATAGGAGGGCCAAGGGGGTGGTGCGCCAGCCTAGGAGATCCAATCTCGTAGGTGCGGCTGCCCAAAGGAGGTTTCCCTCCCCCCCAAGGCACCTAGAGGTGCCTTCCACTAGTGGGACTCCTCCCATATGGAAACCCTAGGCGCATGGGCCTATAGGGGCTGGTGCCCTTGGCCCATATAGGCCAAGACGCACCCCTTACAGCCCATGTGGCCCCCCGGGACAGGTGGGCCCACCCGGTGGGCCCCCGGGACCCTTCCGGTGGTCCCGGTACAATACCGATAACCCCGAAACTTGTCCCGATGGCCGAAACAGCACTTCCTATATATAATTATTTACCTCCGGACCATTCCGGAACTCCTCGTGATGTCCGGGATCTCATCCGGGATTCCGAACAATATTTGGGTTACTGCATACACATATATCTTCATAACCCTAGCGTCACCGAACCTTAAGTGTGTAGACCCTACGGGTTCGGGAGACATGCAGACATGACCGAGACGTTCTCCGGTCAATAACCAACAGCGGGATTTGGATACCCATGATGGCTCCCACATGTTCCACGATGATCTCATCGGATGAACCACGATGTCAAGGACTTAATCAATCCCGTATACAATTCCCTTTGTCTAGCGGTATGTTACTTGCCCGAGATTCGATCGTCGGTATCCTTATACCTTGTTCAATCTCGTTACCGGCAAGTCTCTTTACTCGTTCCGTAACACATCATCCCGTGATCAACTCCTTGGTCACATTGCGCATATGATGATGTCCTACCGAGTGGGCCCAGAGATACCTCTCCGTTTACACGGAGTGACAAATCCCAGTCTTGATTCGTGCCAACCCAACAGATACTTTCGGAGATACCTGTAATGCACCTTTATAGTCACCCAGTTACGTTGTGACGTTTGATACACCCAAAGCACTCCTACGGTATCCGGGAGTTGCACAATCTCATGGTCTAAGGAAATGATACTTGACATTAGAAAAGCTTTAGCATACGAACTATACGATCTTTGTGCTAGGCTTAGGATTAGGTCTTGTCCATCACATCATTCTCCTAATGATGTGATCCCGTTACCAACGACATCCAATGTCCATGGTTAGGAAACCGTAACCATCTATTGATCAACGAGCTAGTCAACTAGAGGCTTACTAGGGACATATTATGGTCTATGTATTCACACGTGTATTACGATTTCCGGATAATACAGTTATAGCATGAATAAAGACAATTATCATGAACAAGGAAATATAATAATAACTAATTATTATTGCCTCTAGGGCATATTTCCAACACGACTTGCCTCCAGAACCAAGGTCATCTTGGGCCTTCTCACCCTCCCTGCTGATGCCTGGTATGGCCCTGAGGCCAGCATCCTTGTTAACACAGGAGTATCTGAGTCTTCGGGAAGGGGAGCCGGACACCTAACCAATTGCACCTTCTTTATCCAGCCCTGAAAAGACGATACCGTTGGCTTCCTGCCACTGGATATCTAACTGTAAGATATTCGGCAAACGTGTACTTACCAGGGTGTCCGGATGGTTGCAGTGAAGGCCGACATCTCTGGCGGTGTCCAGCCATTGCCTTCGTTTTCTGAAGACTAATTTCCACATTCCTTCGTGCATTGTGCGGAAGAAGTTCTGAAGAGTCTGCGGCCCTTCTGGATTGAACTCCCATAGGCGGAGAGGCCGTCGCTGGCACGGCAGGGTCCAACAAACTAGCATTATATGAACGACGCTGGCTATGTCGATGTCCCTCTCAACGAGGTCCCGGATGCGACTTTGCAGAGTTTGCACGTCATTCGTTGATACCCAATCTAGCCCCTTATTAATCCACGATGCAAGTTGGGTTGGAGGGCTGGGTCGAAATACGGGCGTGGTCGCCCACTAGTAGCTGCAGGGCTCGGTGATATAGAACCACCCCTGCTGCCACAGATCGGAAGATTTGGCGAAGGATCCTTTCAGCCAAACGGCGCTAGCAAGCTTTCTTATTGCAGCGCCGCCGCACTCGGCCTGCTCCCCCTCTACCACTTGCGGCTTCACATCGAAGGTCTTGAGCCACAAACCGAAGTGCGGAGGAGTTCAGAGGAGGGCTTCACACGTGAAGATAAACGTCGAGATAAGAAGAATAGAGTCCGGGGCCAAATCATGGAAGTCTAGCCCATAATAATACATGAGCCCTCGGACGAAGGGGTTAAGTGCAAATCCCAACCCACGAAGGAAGTCGGACACGAACATGACCCTCTCGCCGGATCTGGGGGTTGGAACGACCTGCCCCTCGGCAGGAAGCCGATGATGGATTTTAGCGGTCAGGTACCACGCTGCCCGAAGCTTTGCAATGTCTTCCTCCGTGACAGAAGAGGCTACCCACCGGCCTTGACGGCTAGATCCAGACATGGTTGGGGCTGGTGGCGACGGAAGCCCGGGAGTTGGAGCTCGGTGTAGCAGGAGTTGAGGAAGAGGCAAGTGTGGAAGAAAATGATGGGTCTGTACCCCTAGATAAAGGCTGCAAATATCAAACGTCTCCTCTCGAGCCTCGAAAACTTGCTTATTTCCAAGGAATTGTACCCAAGCGACGGTTGGGTTACCCACATTCGGGTTCACAGGAATCCCTTAAAAAGGGAGGCACGATCTCCGTTTGGATAAAATACACCAATGATGCCACGTCCTGGGATGTGGGGCGATGGGCCGGCTAAAACAGTTCGCAAGTAAAGGTCGGGCGTGGCGTTATATTACCAAAAAGTGGTTAGTGAGTTGAACCCACGAAATATTATAACCTCTACGGTTGTGCATACAAGTCCGGATACAATCGCTATCTTGAAGTTCAGATAACAAGGAACCCACCTTGCAATGCCGAAGACAATCTGCACGCCGAACTCCTCGTCATTGAAGCCGGGTTCAGGGGCTACTGAGGGAGTCCTGGGCTAAGGGGTCCTCGGGCGTCCGGCCTGTTATCCATGGGCCGGACTGATGGGCTGTGAAGACATGTAGGCCAAAGACTATACCTGAGTCCGGATTGGACTCTCCTTGGCATGGAAGGCAAGCTTGGCGACCGACTATGAAGATTCCTTCTTATGTAACCGACTCTATGTAAAGCCTAGATCCCCCTGGTGTCTATATAAACCGGAGGGGATAGTCCGGAAAGGACACCATTCATTACCATAGTCATATAGGATAGGCTTTTAGGGTTTAGCCATCACGATCTCGTGGTAGATCAAATCTTGTAACACCCATATTCATCAATATCAATCAAGCAGGACATAGGGTATTACCTCCATAGAGAGGGCCCGAACCTGGGTAAACATTGTGTCCCCTGTATCCTGTTACTATCGATCCTAGACGCACAGTTCGGGACCCCCTACCCGAGATCCGCCGGTTTTGACACGACACCAAGCATTTCAAATCATACACACAATATGCTTGATATGTGCAAATACAACATGGCATCACAACAAAACTCTACAACTCAAAGTATTTATTCATTAGGCTCCGAGGAGCCAAGTATTACAGTCATGGGTCTCATGACCCAACATACAGAGCATACAAGCAACAAGCACATGCGGAAGCTTAACTTGTCTGAGTACAGACAACTACAAATGAAAAAGGCTGAGAAGCCTGACTATCTACAAGTCCATGCCGAGGGCACAAGATCGTAGCTGAGGTAACAAGATAAATGTCGAAGTCCACGCGGAACTACTAGCGAGACTGAAGTCTCTCTGCAAAACATAAATTAAGCAAACATGAGTACAAATGTACCCAGCAAGACTTACATCAGAGCTAACTACATATGCATTGGTATCAACAAAGGGGGTGGTGGAGTTTAACTGCAGCAAGCCAGCTTTGACTCGTTGGCTATCCTAAACTACGACTACAAGCAACTCTTTTGAGCTGGCGCACACGAGTCCACATATTCACCAATCAATACACCACTATGGATCCGCTCCCGTCTCCCTACGAGAATGCCACCCATAGCACTCACGCTTATCTTGAGCATTTTAGAGTATCCACTTTCACTTGTCTACGAACTGTACAAGCAACCCAGAGGTCCTTTACCGCGGACGCGGCTATTTGAATAGATCATTTATAAACCTGTAGGGGTGTACTTCTTCACACATGTTTCCACCACTTAGTGTCTGCACACGACATGTGCTTGGCAGACTTCAAGCAAAAGCCGACGTGGGTGTAGACCATGACCTGACTAACCACACAAGTCTCTAGTCCAGGTTTATCGCCTATTCGGGTTCCATCCGCGAGGCGATCCGGCCGGGGTTTCGCTCACAACCCCAAACGATGTGTGCAAGGTTCCCAAGACACCAAACGTGCGACTCGGTACACCAGGCCACAGTGTATCTACCGCATCATAGCCCACCCCTAGGGTCAGCTCTACGCATGGCCTCCAACACATATCCTACAAACACCAGAAACTACTTGCAACTCTTGGACAGAGGACAAGGGCGGTTAATAAGTCGAGCGGGGTCATATTTCAGGGCCCAACATGTGGTAATAGCTATTCATGGATGACAAACACAGAACTCAGTTCCTGAGGATGGTTTTAGTGAGACAACCCACCATGTACTCCTACATGGCCTCTCACCGCTACCTTTACCAAATCGTGTTGACACACTTAGCTCATACATCGTAGGACATGTTCACCACTTTCCAATTCATCCCCTATGAATCATACCTGACTCAACTCTAAGCAGTAGCAGGCATGAAAAACAAGCATGAATGAGTAGGCACATCAGGGCTCAAACAACTCCTACTCATGCTAGTGGGTTTCATCTATTTACTGTGGCAATGACAGGTCATGCAGAGGAAACGGGTTCAAGTACCGCAGCAGGTAACAGTTGAAGTGTTGTTGTCCTAATGCAGTAAAAGAGAGCTGAGGTGAGAGAGTGGGATTGCATCGGAATGAACAAGGGGGTTTTGCTTGCTTGGCACTTTTGAAGATGATATAGCTCTTCATCGGTGTCATTGATCACATCGTCAAAACCACGTCTACTGAGAGGGGACAAATACCGGCAACAGAGAAGGAACACAATCAATGCAATGCAACAATATGATGCATGATCATGATATGGCAACATGCTGGTGTTTGGGCTAATGCAACTAGCAACCATTTAAATGAAGTCCATATGAACCAAGGGTTCATATGCAAACTCCATATTTAGCATTTAAAATGCCATTATCATGTTTTCACTTATACAGTGGGTATAAGTTGGTTGAACATGCATGAAAGTAGCATAAATGGGTAGATTGCATTTTTCTAATAATTTTTCATATATAAATTATTTCATTTGGAGTTACGGTTGAATTTCTATGATTTTTAGAAGTTTACTCAAATTTCTGAAAATAAATAAATCATTTAGATTTATTTAAATACCAGAAATGGTTTACTGCATCAGCATGACGTTGATGTGATGTCAGCAAGTCAACAGGGGCCGGTTCAGGTCAAACCTGACCAGTGGGGCCTAGTGTTCAGTGATTCGGGGCTGGTTAGAGTCACAAACAGGTGGGACCGGTCAACGGCCACATTAGCACGGTCAACTCTGACGTGCGGGTCCCGTTGGGTTATAACTAATCTAAGCAGAAACAAAGCTGGGGTTAATTAGGGCGAGGGGACCATGCGTTAGTGGCCCAGGGGGTTTGGTTAGTGGAGTGATTAGGCCCTAATGGACGGTTACGCCGGTGTTTAGTCGACGGCGACCAACCAGAGCGGCGGCGGCTCGCTGGAGTGGCGCTAGGGGCAGCAGTTGGGCGTGTTGAGGACACCAGGAGGGAGCCCATGCTCTCGCACGTCCAGGAGAGGCAGCAGCAGGTCGTGGGGAGCCCGGAGTCGACGACGGCGAGCACTCGGGCATCGGCCGAAGCTCGGCTGTGCACGGGGGCGTGGCTGCAGCGAGCAAATGCGTGAACTAAAGCGTGGGCAAGGCACTACGCGGTGCGGCGGGCGTGTTTGGCACTTTGGTGTGACCAAATGGTCGCCGGAGCAATGCCGGTGACGAGCTCTTGCGGCGGAGTGTCTCAGCTCCGGTGGAGGAGGCGTTTAGAGGGCGCAAACAAAGCAAAGAAGAGGGGAGACAGCGTAGAAGCTCGCGGCGGTTGCGACGACCGTCGAAGCAGGCTCGGGGGTGTCCTTGACGGTGCGAATCGACGACGAAGAGCTCGGGTGCCCGAGATTGAGGACAACCGCAATGACGATGAAGCAGGGCCTCTCGGGGTCCCGTAGCTAAATGGTGATGACGAGGAGGTTTCGGCGGTGCTTCTGGATTCGGCGGAAGGGCGAGGGGTGGTCGGTGGCCATAGGAACGGCGATCGGCGTCGACGAGCTTCCTTCGGGAAGTGAGCAGAGGGGGGGAAGAGAGAGCTGCGTGGAGGGGAGAGGTCGAGGGGAAGTAGGGTACCGCGTGGCGTCCAGAGCGACGTCGGGGAGGCGGCGGGAAGCAAGAGGTGGCCCGGCGTGTGCCGGTGTGCCACAGCCACGCACTCCAGTCCTTCTGTCCAACGCAGAAGATGACTTCAGCTGGGCCGTGGGCTGCACTTTAGCGACCCGACCTCAGACGGTCAAGCCTTTGTGTATCTGTGCCATCCCTGGATCAGTATGCTGGCACACACAGTACATCAATGTATATATCAAAGGGCAATCACATGTATAAATAACGTAAAACTGATATATACCTTATAAGTCTCAGCGGAAACAATCGACGGGTGTGGAGTCCCATCAACGCCATCGGCAAGTTGAGTGTAGACCGTAACCCTGTACCGTACTCTTACTCGTTGGAAGAAACATATCTGCAACATGAGACGTTGCAGCCGTGTAGGTCAGTACATTGAATGTACCGGCAAGATCACTATAAGAAAAACAGATGATAAACTATGCTATATGCAATATGGCTTTGTGGCTGTGTATCTGAGTTTTGTTTGCATAAAAGCTGGTTTTTATTTTCCCTACATCAAACGAATTAACCGAAGTCTATACTATGGAGTTTTCTATCATGACATGGTTCCGCCAACCGATGTCTCATCACCCAAATCATCATAGGTTGCCCACAATTATGTTATCAGTCCGGTGTTGAGAGTTCCGAGATAGATCCAAGTCCAGAGGCTCAATTTGTCCGTAACCGGGGACATGGCTAATCGATTAGGTTTTAACCCTCTGTAGAAGTTTGTACACTTTACTCGCAAGATTTGATCCCTCTCTTTACATTCTCGCACTTCAGGATGTTTGAGAACAGGGCGATCAAAACATGGTCTTACGAAGAGTTCCTCTGACCACTGTCCGGTGCTCATCCAATCCTACCGTAGTTCTACATATGCTAGCACCGTCCCAGCCAGAGTCACAACTAAGGTCAACCAAGCCAGAGCCCATAGTGACTTGCGGTTGCACAGGTAAGCTTCCGGGCATGAAGTATTCTTCTGTCTCTTTGAGTCTGGGTGAAGCTTTCCGCAAGATGTCATGGCGCTTCTCCATGCATCCCGGCCAACCACTGGTTTCTCAAGGGTGCCCGTCAACCGTCCTTCACCCAGTAGTGTGTATTGAATTCTTGTTTCGAGTCTCGAAATCTTGAGGTCTTGGAGTCCTGAAGATGCAGTTCTTGCCGATGCCATCATGAAGTTGTCGCCATTAACGTAGAGTCCTCCTTCTTCACACCACTCTCGTGCACTCATACAAAACCCATCTACTATAGCGTAGCATTAAAACTATATAAAGTCCCGGGCTTGATAACAGGAAGATGGGTTCCTATCTCATGCATTCTACTCAACTACAAGAAATCAATATCACTACTGGAGAGATTATTGAAAGGGTGCTACTACATGAAAATAAAACATAGGTATGAAAAACATGGTCAAAGTGAACTTGCCTGGTATTACTTGATGAAGATAATAACGCTCTCGGAATCTTTGATAAACTATTCGTCACTCCGAGAAAATCTATATAGTCAAACATTATACTCACATAAGCAACAATTCTAGCAATCAATTCTATCAACCAAAATAACAATCAAAAATAAACAAGGAAAACAATAATGGGATAAAAGAAAAACAAATAAAAACCTAAAGGAAACTTCAAAAGAAAACTTCAAGAAAAAACTAGTAGAGACCAACTTACACCAATTCTATCACAACAGCACTAAATTACTCTAGTAACTTTTCTACATCGAAGAAAATATAATTCTAATGAAACAACAACAAAATTATTTACTAAAGAATTTACTAGCAAAAAGAACTAGTATGAAAACTATTGTAACTGACTAGTTAACACCAGAACAACTATAACAACTAGCAAAACACCAAGACAATAGTAAACAATACTAAAATAATTATCAAACTAATTTATTCCTAAATAACACAATCAATGACAACATATAATGAAGTGGCAAAAAATTACTTTTGAAAATAATGAAACTACTTTTATCAACTATCACTATGAACTAAACAAACAAATAATAAAACAGTAACTAAATACTAATAAGTAACTACAAAAATTTATCTATTGCAGTCTAACATAAACATATGACAACATGTAAAAATTTACAAAAAGAATTAACTAAAAATAATTAAAAACCCTAATTATATGACTAAAACAATTACATAAGCAAAACGGTACTATTTTGCAACAAACCTAATTTAAAATAAACTAAAAATAAATAACTATATGCTACTGGACAAAAAACAATAACAAAACAGTAGCAAAAAGAATCAATCAAAAATCTACTCTAGAGTTTAAACTAGAGCCAAAACGGTGTTTGAAGCATATTTGAACTAAATTTAAACTACTCAAATTCAAAATTTCAAATCACTAACAGAAACTTCATAAAATTTGTGACACATTGCAATTGGAATCACTCAAAAACACCAAGTATGCTAAAAGATACAAGCAATCTAAGATTGAAACTTGTTTTGTTTTTAAAAACAGAAACGAAAATAACAAAAAAACAATCAGGCACTAGCTACGTGGCCTATTGCTGCTGGGCTAAACTGGTGGGCGATCGGTAGCTAAACTGCGCTCAGCCGATACTTAACAAAACCACACGTGCTAGTGAAACAATAATTGACCGGCTAAACCAATTAGATCTAAACCGTAAATAAGCCGAAGCTAAACCGATCTAGTAAAAAAACCTAACTATTCGATCTAATATAATCACGGCCGTATAATCTAGATCGGACGGACGAGGAGGGAGGGAGAGCTCACCGCGGTGGTGGTCGACGGTGAGTGCGTCGGGCGACGATGGTAGCGGCGCTCCGGTGATCTTCGGTGTCAGTGGGGTGGCCAGGGAGATGAAGCAGGCGACAATGAGTCCAACGGTGGTCGTGGCGTCGGTGGAGGTGGTCGGAGACGGTCGACGGCGAGCTTGAGGCGGCGGTGGCGTTCGGGTAGTCGGCGGCGGTGGCGTTCCAAGGGCGCAGGAGCTCGGGCGAGTCCTCGGGGAGGTATTGTGGACGGGGTCGAGGCGATTGGTGGAGGTGGTGGGGCTCGGGGACGACGGAGGGAGTGGCTAGGGCGACAATGGCGCGGTGGCGGAGGCGGAGCTCCGGCAAGAAATAGGCGGCGAGGGAGAGAGGTTCGGGGCGTCTTTAGGGGCGGAACGGAGAGGCGAGGGGGTATTTATAGAGGGGAGGCTAACTTGGGAGAGGGGGCGAATCGGGGAGAGGATCCCGCGATCTCCGGGATACGGCGGCGGTGGCGCGATCCTACTGCGGTGGTTGCGTGCGGAGGAGGTAGATGGTGGTGGGATCCGGTGTCAGCGACCGCGGGAGGGGGAGAGCGGGTCGGGCAGCCGGGGCAAAGGGTTTTCGGGAGGGAAAGAGGCCTTAGGCCATTTCGGTGTGCTAGGCCGGTGGCTAGCGCTGGGCTTCGGCCATTTCCTTTTTTAACAATTAGAAGGAAAAGAAAACAAACAAAATAAATTGAAATACTATATAGGCATATAATATATCAAAAGTTTCAGAAAAATAATTTCTAAAACATGAACACATTTTCAGAGGCAAATAAAATCTACAAAAATTCAAATAAAGCAAATAGTGGTACTGTTGCATTAAAACCCAACAGAAATCATTTTTTAAATACCAAAATGACTTCAAAATTATTTTCTCCTAATTTTCCATTGAAGGGGATCAATTTACCCTTATTTCCATTTATTTAATTTTAGGAGAAAAATAATTTGATTAAAAGTCAAATAACTCCTAAATGATTTTTGAAATTGAAATTCAAACCACTTCCAAATCTTTTCTGTTTTTCCTCATTCAAATATATTTCAAATTTGCCCCTGGTTTGGAGTGTCATATTACTCCTCTCTTTATTTTGCAATGGGTCAGAGGAATTTGAAATTATTCAAATGGGAGGGATTCCAAATGGAATTTCAAAAGTTGTTTAACTCCCCACTCTCTTTCATTTAAACTTTTGAGAAGTCTTTTCATCTCCTCTCTTGAAAGTCCTTGAGTGGCATGAAGTTTTTGTTACTTTCAAATGAGGTTTCAAATCATTTCAGATGGAAACACTTTTGGGAAAGTCCTTTTATTCCCTCTCATTCAACTTTCAAAAAGTTTCAAATTGCACTCAATTTCACCCAATCATTCACACAACAATCAAAACTATTTATTTAATATAACATTCCAAATTTTAGAATTTTGGGATGTTACATGCACAAAGGTCGGCCTCTGCTACAGTAGCAGGCCAGGTAAGGTTTCTCTCTCTTTTGTTTCTGTTTTTCTATTTTCTGTTGTTGTTTTGAGCTTAGGAAAAATACCAAGGCATTTCCTAAAATCCTGAAAATATTCATGGACACTTGCTGAATTATTTCAGTGGCCCACAAATAGTTCCAACATTATTTGAGCATTTAAATTATATATAGTATTTAAATGCCCAATGTCAAGTACAATAAGATTTAATTCAAAAATCCAGAATGGCCTTAGAAATATTTGCATCATTTTTGGTAGAGGTTTTCACCTTTATCAAAAATCATGAACTTTTCTAAAGGGCATTTTGGGTTCATTGAAAATACTTTTATTTGAACCTAGTTGAAATTCATTTGCTGCTAGGGTTTATCAGTCCCCATTTCAAAGTTTCATAAAACTTAAACATGATGGAGGGAAGCTTATGCAGTGACAGGCAAGGTCTAAGCTAGGGTAAGCTAGGGTTGTGACATTGACCATGACCGAATAGCTACACTACAGAGTTATCATCAAGAGTGCATTATGAGGTATCACCCTCGGCACTCGATAGTAACTTTGCAAAGTTGTACAACTGAAGGGGGTGAGGTGCTGTGTCGGTCTCTGGTCATCGATCACGTTGATCGAGTCGTTGATGATGAAGCAGGGGCAACAAGGACAAGGTGGGGGTCACTGATGAATCACTAACCAACCTATACTAAGAAGTTTAGGGTAAGCAGTTAGGTAACAATAGCACGTACAAAAGCAGGCTATGCATCAGAATAGGAGCAATCAATTACAATAGCAAAATCTAATGCAAGCATGAGAGAATGGAATGGGCGATATCGGGATGATCAAAGGGGGGGCTTGCCCGGAAGCTCTGCTGAAAGGGAAGAAGGGTCGTTGTCGACGTAGTCGATCACAGCGGCATCAGCGGTGGTCTCGGCGTCTACCAGAGAGAAGACGGGGAAGAAATAGTAAATACAAGCAAATAGATGCATCACATGACAATAGGCAGCACTAGGCGTGTTCTAACGCGGTACTACGCGATATCGACGAAGGGGGAAAACATCCGGGAAAGTTTTCCCGAAGTTTGGCATTTTTGGACAGATGAAATGGAGGGGGAAGGTTGCATGTTCACTATGCTAGGGGCGTGTGACAGACGAACGGAGGGCGTATCTAGATTCGTCTCGAAATTCTGAGCAACTTTCATGTACAAGGTATTTTCATCCGAGTTACGAATATTTTTTTACGAATTTCTAAAGTTTTAGTAATATCCCGGAAATCACTGAAATTTTGCTAAGTCTGAGAATTCGCTAGTTTTAAACATCACTTAGCTGTTTTCAAAATGCTACAACTATTGTTCTGAACCTCCTATGATTTTGTGCCTTATATCACTTTTGAGCATTTTATGTGTAAGTGCATCTAGTGCCACCCCTAGTTGGTTTTGGAGTATTAACAAAAAACTTTGTTGAGGGACTAATGTGTTTGTGAGAATTGCAGGATAACACAGTGTAACACCAAGATGCGGCTATATCTCCCACGTGTTGAGGCATGACTTAGAGGCATAACCGCATGTTCGTTTTGTCGCAAGAAGGGTCATCTTCATACAATCCCATGTACAAGAACAAGGATAGATAAATAGTTGGCTTACAATCGCCACGTCACACAATGATCAAATAATTCAGACATCATTCAGAGTACACACATAATCCGAATATGGACGAAACCAAATGAAAATAAGACAACCCCAAATGCTAAATCCTGATCGTCCCAATTGGGCACCACTACTGATCATCCGGAAAAGACACGTAGTAACGGCCAAGGTCCTCGTCGAACTCCCACTTGAGTTCGGTAGCATCACCTGCACTGGTATCATCAGCACCTGCAACTTTTTTGGTAGTATCTGTGAGTCACGAGGACTCAGCAGTCTCAAAACCCGCGAGATCAGGACTATTTAAGCTTATGGGTAGGATGTGGTTATGAGGTGGAGTTGCATCAAGCGCTAAGCAAATATGGTGGATAACATACGAGTACAAGAGTAACAAGAGAAACTACACAATGGTAGCGAAGTTAGAAGTGATCAAGAAGTGATCCTGAAACTACTTACGCTCAAACATAACCCAACCGTGTTCACTTCCCGGACTCCGCTGAAAAGAGACCATCACAACTACACACGCGGTTGATGCATTTTAGTTCAGTCAAGTGTCAAGTTCTCTACAACTGGATATTAACAAATTCCCATCTGCCACATAACCGCGGGCACGGCTATCGAAAGTTTATACCCTGTAGGGGTGTCCCAACTTAGGCCATCACAAGCTCTCATGATCAACGAAGGATATTCCTTCTCCCGGAACAACCGATCAGACTCGGAATCCCAGTTACAAGACATTTCGACAATGGTAAAACAAGACCAGCAAGACCGCCCAAACGTGCCGACAAATCCCGATAGGAGTTGCACATATCTTGTTCTCAGGGCACACCGGATGAGACATCCTACGAGTAAAACCAACCTTCAAGTTTCCCCGAGGTGGCCCCGCAGTCTACTCGGTTCGGACCAACACTCAGAGGAGCACTGGCCCGGGGGTTGAATTAAGATGATCCTCGGGTTAATTACTCCCTATGCAAAATTTTAGTTGTTATTAAGAAAATGGTAAAACCAAGGTTGGGCCTTGCTGGAGGAGTTTTATTCAAAGCGAACTGTCAAGGGGGTCCCATAACCCCAACTGTGTGAGGAACGCAAAATCAAAGAACATAACACCGGTATGACAGAAACTAAGGCGGCAAGAGTGGAACAAAACACCGAGCGAAAGGCCAAGCCTTCCACCCTTTGACAAGTATATAGATGCATTAATTAAGATAAGAGGTATTGCGATATCCCAACATATCCATGTTCCAACGTGGAACAACCTGGAAGGCACCTACAACTAGCAACGTTATAAGAGGGGCTGAGCAAAAGCGGTAACATAGCCAAACAATGGTTTGCTAGGAAGGTGGGTTAGAGGCTTAACATGGCAACAAGGGAGGCATGATAAACAAGTGGTAGGTAGCACGACATAGCGATAGAACGAACAACTAGCAAGCAAAGATAGAAGTGATATCGGGGGTAATGATCATCTTACTTGCAAAGTTCTCAGGGTTGTCGAAAGCTTGCTCCTCGTAAACGTACTCAACAGGTTCCTTGTTCACGAACTCGTCTCCCAGCTCTACCCAAAGCAAGAACACAAGCAACAGAACAGCAATCAATCATGGTGCAATGCACAAGCAACATGATGCAAGACTTGGCATTGAATGAAAGATATGTGTGCAATGCATATGGGTACTCCGGAAGGGAAATGATGATCAAGGAATCAAGTTGGAAAACCAAGCATGCCGCTGGAAAGATGTGGTGATTTCGGTCAAAATCGATATAAGGATCACCGGAAATGGATGCACGGTTTGCAAATGACGAGAAAAACAAGAACGATGCAAAATTGCGCTTAACAGCATCATAGCACTTAAGATGCATCACGAAACTATGCTACAGCACACCAACATAGCAACAAAGCACATGGCAGTGAAGTACAAGTGAGGCTCTACAAATCATGAACACTGAGCTCCTACTGGAACTCACTAGAACAAGCCTAAAATAGCATGGAAAAATTCAAATGATAACAGCTTCACAGACTTGGTGAAAATACTAAACATGTCATAAATAGCATCAGGTAGCAATGTTTAGAGCTAGCAAACAACATGCTACAGGAACATATCATGGCAAAAAAAGGCATGGCATGCTAGTACTAAAGGCAAAGAACAAAACTCCCTTGCTAAACTTTAGCCAAAGATGCATAGACAAGATGGTAGCATCAATGCAAACATGGCAAGTGATATGATCAGTTTTGGACTTGGGAGAAAAAACATAGCATGGCAGAAACAGATTCATGATAGCAACTTTACAAGCTCATGCCACTCACCAAAAAGCATTTCATGGCATCACAAGGTAACCAACAGTAAGAAGACACAAATATGAAGCTAAACATGGCAAGAGCAAGTTCATAGGGTGCATGGTTCACTAGCAAAACACATGGCAAAAATGAACTTCATGTTAACAATCTACCAGCAAAAATATTTAGCAAAAGTAGAGCATGGTAATAATAAGCTAGAGTACTCCATAAATACATCTAGAGGCATTAATGGATATAGCATAACCATATCTTCAAAACACTCTTACTTAACTTGATCAAAATATGAATGGATCTACTTGAGGCAACAAGACAACACAGCAACATAATATGACAGGAAAGTACTTAGCAAAAATACTAAGTGACTGAAATTAGCAACATCATATAGCCTACTTTGCATGCTTGTGCTAGTCACCATAGAGCTCATAAAAATATAAGGCTTGCACCACTATAAATATGACATGAAGATGCTCCAAAAACATGTAGACATGATGCGCATAGGATCCACACACAAAATGCAATGAAAATGACAAATCAGCAAGTTATGATGAATTCCAGCAGACAACATCATATAGCACTTTTGCAATGAATATTAGGGCATCAATATGGATAGTAACATGCATGAAATCGACACTAACATGAAGAGCATCATGGGACGAACATTTCGATATATCATATGCGTAAATTGGAACTATATGCATGGAGATATGACATGTCAAAGTGATGCACATGAGATGGAAATTTCAGGGCTTAGAAGAAAATGCAACCTCCTGATCTAGCGTTTCTGGGCGCGGATTTCGAGGTGGCGGCAGATCTCGCCGGAGTTGGGGCGACGGTGGCCGGAGCTCGCGGGGGAGAGGTCACCGGCAAGGGGGGCGGATCCGGTGGCCGGAGTTTGAGCTGGCGACGAGGAGGCAGCGTCCCAAGATGGCGGCGGCGGACGCGGGCGCAGGAGGCGGCGGCATTGGTAGCGGCGGCGGCACGCGAGGGTGCGGCGGAGCGGCGAGGCGCGTAGCAGCCGGCGCTATGGCGGCAAAGCGGAGGCGGCAAGGCGGGTGAGCGGGAGGCGGGGCGCGGCACGGGTGAGTAGGAGGCGGCGGTGGCGGGGATCCAGGCCGGGAGGGCCGGATGCGGGCTCGCGGTGGGCCGGCGGCGGGTGGCTGTGGCCGATGCCACGTGGCGCTCTGCGGTTCGTTGGGTGCGGCAGCGGACGCGTCTGGCACGGAGGAGGAGGGTGGAGCTAGGGTTTGGACGCGAATTTTGGAAGCGGGCAGGTGTTTATATAGGTAGAGAGAGCTAGGAGTGTCCAAATAAGGTGCGGTTTTCGCCCACATGATCGTGATCCAACGACGGAGAGCATGGAGGGGGTTTAGATGGGCTAATGGGCCGTTGTGGAGGGGTGCTGGGATTCAATGAGAGAGGGGCTTTTGCGGTTACCCGGTTAACCGTTGGGGCATCAAACGACCTCCAAATGGAACGAAATTTGATAGACGGCCTATCGGTGATGTACCAAGGCCACTCGACAAATCTCAGCCCATTCCGATAACGTTTTTCTCCTGCTCATGAAATGAGATCTGAGAGGTGCAACGGGTGCAAGCGGGAGTGTCGGATTCCAAAACGGACAATGGGGAAAATGACCGAATGCATGATACGAACATGAATGCAAATGAGATGCACATGATGACATGAGATGAAATGCATGACATGAATAAAATGCAAAACGAAGACAAAAACCCAACCACGAAGGATATAGCATATCACATAGCCGGAAATGGCAAGAGTTGGAGTTACAATTATGGAATGTTACATCTAGGGCGTTACACACAGGTAGTAGTCCCATATTGATTTGGTTTACCTACCAGAGATGACCCCTAAAAATATGTGAAGACATTGAAGACAATGGTGGTTTGTGAAATATTCACAGTAAAGATTATTACATGAGAAGACATTCACGTGAAGACTATGGAGTGCGAAGACATAGTTGTTTCGTAGTTCCTGTCGTGAAATTGTCACGGCAGATGTCCTAGTGGAAGGACTTAGTTGTGGATTCATTGCGACGTAGTTAGCCTAAAGGGGTTAAAATGGGACAAAGGACGCGAGGAGTTTATACTGGTTCGGCCCCTTACGGTGAAGGTAAAAGCTTAATCTAGTTTGAGGTGGTATTGCTAGGGTTTCGATTACCAGGGAGCGAATACGCTTAGCCTGGCTTTCGATCTGTTGTTTTCTTGTCCTAAGCCGCTGCCGGGTCGTCCCCTTATATACACGGGTTGACGCCCCGCGGCTTACAGAGTCCCAGCCGGCTCATACAAACGTGTCCGTCCCGGTGACTTATCTTACATGCCTTACAATACAAGTCACATATACATGACGGTTTACACTTACGGGCCTTAAGACGCCTTTGGGTTGGGCCCTTTAACAAGCCTACTACATGAACATCCATCTTCAACATATTCATGGGCTTGGTTTATGAACCATCATTGGGATAACCCAGCCCCTCCTGGGCGGGTCATATCCAACAGTCATATCCCCAATATTAGGCCCCAGGTTGATTTGAACTTGTTCATGTCAATCTTCAACACTTAGAAAAAATCCTTCTTCATCTTCTTGTGAGATATTGTAACCCACCATGATGTCATCTCCTGAGATTGCGGTAACCCGCCGTGACATCACCTGTTACTAATATTACATATGACCCGAATCTTAATAAATCTTCTCTTTTAATGATCCTCCGAAATCAAGGCACTCGTGCCATCACATATCCATTTTCTTGTCTCCTCGATTCCCGTGCATGCCACTTATCCTTCCAGCCTTATAAATAGGGCCACATGTCCTCTTTTCACTCTCCCCCTTTGCCTTCTTGTCTTCATCTTCTTCCTCGCGACGCTCCAGCGCGCCCGAGCTCCACCGTCGTTGATCTTCGTCCAGTGCTTCTAATCCGGCCGCTGCATCACCCTGAACGAACCAGAACATCGCGGTGCCCCCTCCGCTGTTCATCAACGTTGGTAAGCATTAACTTTTCCTCTTAATAGATCTGCCTTAGGGTTTCCCTGTTCGTCGGCGTTCATCACCGTTCCTCCTTCTCTTTCCTAGATTGCATAGTTTTGATCTGAAAACGACACAAATCTTGTGCGGTAGCAGTTTTAGCACTTGTTTTTTTAATATCAGAATATATCCTCATTGCAACAGATCTCATCTGGGCATCCCCACTTTTCTGCTACCGCCACCTTAGGTTTAGATTTTATTTCATTTCTCTGAACTGACGCAGGTCCAATCTTATAGCTCCAATCCGTGAAACATGTTTGTCCCAACACTTAGTAAAATTCGCTCTTGTCAGATCTAAATGCCCAGTGCTTGTCATGGGGCTTACATCACCAGCTTATAATTACCCATATATCATTAGGCCACATTTAAGCCGCCACTCTGAATATACTGCCACGTCTTACTTCTGGCTTAATAAATCGATTTAAAACGGCAAAAACTTTTCTTTCTTGTAGGCATTTTCCTTCACAATGCCGCCAAAGACAGTCACTTCATGTAACTGGGTTCCTTCCATTGTCACTGAGAACATGCTCAATGACTTTGTCAAAATTGGCTATTACCATTAAAAAATGTCATGCATTGGCGCATCCCCAATCTAGACGGAGAACGACCTCAACCAAAGGATGATGAGGTCATTGTTTTCACTGACCACATGAACCAGGGCTTCTCACTGCCCGGCTCTAAAAAAATTCGAGATGTTTTGCACTTCTTTCAACTCCATCCTCAATACATCGGACCCAATACCGTGTCAAACATTTGCAACTTTCAAGTATTTTGCGAAGTATACCTTCAAGAGGATCCCAGTGTTGAACTTTTCAGAGAATATTTTTATTTGAACCGCCAAAACGAGTTCATGAACGGACCCAGTTTGGAACTTGGCGCAATCTCAATTCAACGAAGAAGAGATGCTATCTTCCCCTATGCTTGCTTGCCGAGTCATCCCAAGGATTGGGACTAGACATGGTTTTACTGCAAAGATACATCTCCAGCTGATGAGAATCCATTTCCGGGTTATCGTGTCGAGCGCCTGGACCCAAAGCATCTTCTTCCTGAAAATCTTACCATTGCCGAATGTGCAAACCTTGCCCCCACCATTTCAAAGGTTAAGCTCTGTTGGGAAATGGGTTAACTGGCATTGATTTGGTTCGGTGCTGGGTTTCTTGGTGAATCATACCCTTGAGTCGCCGGCCCGGCTTAATGTGTACTTATACTGGTGGTATAAAGGATCCTCTGGGCCACAGTTCTGCGCGTTTAACTGACGAGGCAATCAATGAAATGCCCAAGTCCCTTCTAAATGAAGATCCGGTAGATTGCAGCAAAGTGGGTCTGAACCCTTTCTACAAACTTAACCCACCACCGGATGTGAGTCTCCAAACTCACTTACTTTTACCTCATTATGCAAATACTTTATTAACTCAACCTTTGACGACCTTCACAGGCTGAATCTGATTTTTGGAAAAAGAAATACGACCATGAAGCTGCCAAGAAGGCCAAGGCTGCCAAGAAAGCCGCCAAGAAAACCACTAAGAAAAATAAGAAGAAATCAAGCGCCTCCAGCATGTTTGAACTGAATGACAGCTCTGAGTCGGAGGTAGCCCTTGACTCCCTTGGCTCCTTTTTCAATTACCTTATTGACACTGATTATTCTCAGGATGACATAGGGGACGGCCAAGCAGTTGAAGAAGAGGTAACTATTATTTCGTCCGACTTAGAGCCTTTGCCAAGACAGAAAATTCGACGGGTAACCCGGAAAGTAAGATTTTCGCACCCCTTAGCTCATTTGGATCCTCACTTTATTTTGAAGCAACAGCAGCACGAGAGCCGGCGACAAACTCGGACCAGCGGAGGTGAAGAGTTATCGTCCGGCTTACCAAATACTCCAGCTCCACGAAAACGGCAAAATGAGGTCTTTCCAAACTTAACTCTTTTTACCCCCTGGCGGGTCTCATTCATCAGCCACTTACTCCTTCTGATTCAAACTATCAGCAGGTTTCCCGCTCTTCCTCCGGAGATTCATCTCAAACCCAGCTACCGGCTTTCAAGACTGCCCCTGGGTAACATCACTTTTTATTCTCTATCTCCTTATGCTCTTATACTTGTACTGATCTCTCATGAACCGTGCAGTGGAAAAGCAAAGCCTAACAAGAAGGAAAAGGTGACCAAGCCGGCTGAAGATCCCAAAGTTCCTGAGCCGGAACAACAAATTCCAGCATCTGATACCTCCATGGTACAACCTGACGAGCATGTCCTTGAGGGTCCACCAAAGATTCCTGACCTCTCCAGCGACCAGATAAAACTCAATCCTTTGAATATTGAATCATCCAGCCCACTTAAACCGTCAGAGACTCATACTAACGATGTCATGATCACTGGCACCGGCTTTACAGAACCGGGAAATCCAACTATCTTAGCTAAACACTCCGCTAAACAGGAATTCATTGAAAAGCAGAAAGTGAGATTTGATGTCACCCATTATTCCCAATTGAGTAGCAGTGAACTACTCTCTGGCTACCTCAACCAAGTACCCACCAGCCGAGATCTTGAAATTGATATGGTGAAGCAGATGCATCAAAAATATGAGGTATGAATTCAGGTTTAAATACATCATGCATATCATGTCAGCCCCCAAGTATACTATGTATAATAGGATTGAATATGCTATAGACTTAGAATAGCAATGAGTATAAAGCATCTTTGATAAAAAAATCCTTCAAAAAGCCATCTTTCACTTAAACCGGATTTTAATGATCAACATTGCATCCATAGCCCCCAAGGGCCTGTTTAATCAGCATGAATAAACCAGTACTTATCAGTGTTTACAGATCAGAACTTACTCATGTAGCCCCCATGAGCCGGCTGTGGTTGTCCGTTGCACTGGAGGGTCATCATAAAGTAGTAATGAAATATGAACAAATATGCATTAGTCCCCAAGTGCTAAGTAATGTTGCTTGCAAAGTGCTTGGGACTTAGTCATATAAGCCGTTGTAGGAAGAATTCTTTGGTAGGCATTAGCCCCCAAGTGCCAAGTGTTGTTGCTTGCAAAAGGCTTGGGACTTATATTCCTGTAATTCGAATATGAATATCTTTGTAACTCTGTGTTTATACAGGACACCACTACTGAACTTCAATCACAATTGGCTGATGCAAAGATCCAGAAGGAGAATCAAGAATCTGAGACCCGGAAAGCGGATGCAAAATTCCAATTTAGCGTGGCTGAAACGGAAAAGCTGAAAACCAGTTTTGAAGCTGAAAGAAACGCCTGGGCTGAGGAAAAGACTGCTTTGACATGGCGGGCTGAAAAAGTTGAGGTGGCTCTTCAAGAGGTGACCAGTGAGCTTACCGGTTTAAAACACCGTGTATCCCAGAAGGTTTCTGCTATCTTTGGTGAGTCGCCTTGCCAGCTTCAACTTGAATCTCTTCGTTTGATATCATAAATCACCACTGACTATTCCACAATTTTTATATAGGTCCGAGGAGCAGCAATCTTAGTCAAGATACGCTAGTGAAGCTGAAAGTCGTATATACGCTTGTTGAATAGCTATATACTGGAGCTCAGCGCATGCTAGCCACAATTTCACCAACAAATCAAGGACCCAATCTGCTGAGCGACATCTTGAAAAAATTGTCAATTTTGCCTGCAAGGATTCAAGATACCAAACAGTCATGTGCAAGAGCCGATGTCGTGATGGCCTTGAGCCATGCTAAGGCATGGGTACCAGAGCTAGACCCGAATGAGGTAGCTACTGGGTACCCAAGTTTGAAGGAAGATGGTACTACTTTTGATCAGAAGGACTTTGCTGCCTGCGTGAAAGAAATACGTCCTATGGTGACTCTGATTGCGGAAGATACAAATCTGTCAAAGTATCAGCCGGCTTATGACGCAAAAAATCAAAAGAAAACCACGTCGGCTTATAAAGTGATGGATCTGATTCCTCCAATTTGTAAGCACACTTTTGCCCCTGAAGTTGACCCGTCGAATCTTATTGATGATGAAGTTGAATTCCATGCCTTATGTGGCATTGATTGGTCATCACCAAACTTCCAGACGATGGAGGAGGACGAAGAACCGGAAAAGGATGATCCAGAAGCTTCAAGTCGCCAAGACCAAGAAGATTGATCCGCCAGGCGGTTCAAATACTTGAACTTTGGAAAACACTTGATCTTTTTGGCTCACTGAGTCATGTAATAGCCTAGTAAAGCTTTGATCTATCGTGCCATCATGTACGTTTCTGCTTTGTGCCACACCGTTTGATCCGCCATTTGAAGAGTGTATCACTTTATGCTTATGATAACGTCAATTTTGCAGATGAGATTTTATCATTACCCTGCACACAAGTAAATTACAATTGCCCTGGCGGTTTACCGCCGGGCGGGTCACAATGCCCAAATTAAACCATTGGGGACAAATAGTCCATAACCAGAGCCGATATGACCACAACTTTTATATAATATAATAGCATACCTGTGGTATTTACGTAAACTGCTAGCTTATCAACTCCATGCAGTTAGAGCTTTTAGAGCCATAACTCTAAGCATAAGATTATTATTCTTTGGCGACTTAGAGCATGCCATCCTGGCGGGTTGCAAAGACCCGAAGATGCTTCAAATATGAGACATAAATAGGGCAACTTGGCCCGTTTTGTAAAAACCATGTGGTAAGAAAAAAGAGATGATATAAAGCCAAAATCAAAAATCAAAAAATCTGAGGCTTTTGCAGGCCGACGAGCCAAAGTTTCTTCTTCAATGAAACTAGCCTAATGGCCACTAGAAGGTCCGCGCTTTCTATGAGCCGGCTCTCACATGACCCAATCGACATTTGAACCCAGATAAGTGCAGGTCTTATTAAAAGATAGACTTATCAGGAGTACGTGGGGTTGGAGTAGCATTGTGCATCACAGGCCGATTTATCCAAGTCTCAAAGAAGGCGGCTTATGAGCCTGGGTCTATCCTGGCTATCTGTAAGTCGTGCTCTCACATGACAAACCGGTGTTTTAACCTTAACAAATTCAGGATCTTTGGTGAATACACCTTTTAAAAGATTGATCGTTAAGAGTTCGGCGGGTCAATCAGGATTACCTCATGAAGAAGCAGCTGGCATACAGGCAAAATGACCCGGAAGGGTTATGTCCTCTTTGGTGAATACACCTATGTTTGAATGAAATAACCCAGTCAAGAGGGTAATAATGCTATGTTCTCTTTGGTGAATACACCTATGTTTGAACAGGAAGCCCCCAAGTGACGTATTTGTGAGTTGTGCTCATCGAGTACCTATGTTTGAGCTGTGTTGTGCATCCAACTCTCTTTGGTCCCTATAATTTGGGCATGAAGCATCTTAAATGAGCAGGTAAAACAATGAAAAAGATTCAGCTTCGTAGAAGTGAAACGACGGAGGCCCTGAATTATCAGGGATGCCGGCTTTATTAAACTGTTTATAATATATACATTGTCAAACTATGTACATCATGAGAGCCGGTGGCTCAAGTATAGTAGGGCCGAAGATGATCAATATTCCACGGTCGACGGGTCTCCTCCTCCGATGTGCGGGAGTCCTTGTGGCGTCGAACGTCGATAAGATAGTATGACCCATTATGCAGATTCTTGCTGACCACAAAAGGTCCTTCCCAAGGTGGGGAAAATTTATGCATACCGGTTTGATCCTGGATAAGCCGGAGCACCAAGTCGCCTTCTTGAAAGGTTCTCGTTTTGACCCAGCGGCTGTGATAACGACGTAGATCTTGTTGATAAATCGTTGAACAAGCCACCGTGAGATCACGCTCCTCATCTAACAGGTCAAGTGCATTCTGACATGCTATTTCATTATTAGCTTCAACATAAGCCGCCACATGGGGCGAATCATGATGGATGTCACTAGGGAGAATCGCCTCTGCTCCATAAACCATGAAGAAAGGTGTGTAGCCCGTAGATCTGTTGGGGGTTGTATTGATACTCCATAACACTGAAGGTAACTCCTCCACCCAACAGCCTGGTGTTCTTTGCAAAGGAACCATAAGCCAGGTTTTGATGCCTCGTAGAATCTCTTGATTAACTCATTCCGCTTGACCATTAGACTGGGGTGAGCCACGGAGGAAACATCAAGTCGAATATGCTCTCGTTGACAAAATTCTTTCATAGCACCCTTAGATAGATTAGTGCCATTATCCGTTATAATGCTGCGGGGAAAGCCAAAACGGAAGATCACCTTCTTGATGAATTGAACCGTTGTTGCTGCGTCACACTTGCTAACCGGCTCTGCTTCAACCCACTTAGTAAACGTATCAACTGCCACCAAAAGGTGGGTTTTCTTATCTTTGGACCTCTTGAAAGGCCCAACCATATCAAGCCCCCAGGTCGCAAACGGCCAAGTAACTGGAATCATCCTCAACTCTTGAGCCGGAACATGAGCTCGTCGTGAAAACTTCTGACAACCGTCACATTTACTGACCAAGTCCTCAACATCAGCATGAGCCGTCAACCAATAAAACCCATGACGAAAAGCCTTGGCTACGAGAGATTTAGAGCCAGCATGATGACCACAATCTCCTTCGTGAATCTCTCGCGGAATCTCGCGGCCTTCTTCAGGAGAGACGCAATGTTGAAACGCCCATGTGACACTGCGATGGTGCAACTCCCCATTGAAAATCGGCATTGACTTAGATCATCGGGTTATCTGCCTGGCCAAAATCTCATCCTCAGGCAACTCACCCCAGGTCATGTAAGCCAAATATGGAACTGTCCAATCAGGAACGGTATGAAGAGCCGCCACCAATTGTGCTTTCGGGTCAGGAACAACAGGATCCTCCTCTATAGGTAATTTGACAGAAGGGTTAAGCAGAATATCCAGGAAAGTGTTAGGTGGCACCGGCTTATGCTGAGACCCTAACTGGCTTAAAGTATCAGCCTCCTCATTCTTCCTACGGTTAATATGCTCAACTTGGTAACCCTTGAAGTGACCCACAATGGCATCAACCTCTCGACGATAAGCCGCCATGAGTGGATCCTTTGAATCCCAAGTGCCAGAAACTTGCTGAGCTACCAGATCTGAGTCGCCGAAGCACCTTACCCAGCTTAAGTTCATCTCCTTAGCCATCCGAAGACCGTGGAGCAAGGCCTCATACTCAGCTGCATTGTTAGTACAAGGGAACATTAATCGGAGAACATAAGAAAATGTATCACCTCATGGGGAAGTCAAGACAACTCCAGCCCCTGAGCCTTCCAACTGCCTGGATCCATCAAAGTGGATAGTCCAATATGTGTTACTCGGCTTCTCCTCAGGCGTCTGCAACTCTGTCCAATCATTGATAAAATCCACGAGTGCTTGTGACTTGATGGCCGTACGAGGCACATATTTTAAACCATGAGGTCCAAGCTCAATGGCCCACTTGGCTACCCGACCTGTGGCCTCTCTATTTTGGATGGTATCCCCCAAAGGAGCAGAACTAACCACAGTAATGGGACGACCCAGAAAATATTGCTTGAGCTTTCGACTTGCCATGAAAACCCCATAGACAAGCTTCTACCAATGTGAATACCTCTGCTTGGACTCAATAAGTACCTCGCTAATGTAGTAAACCGGCCGTTGAAATGGATACTCCTTGCCTGCCTCTTTCCTTTCCACCACAATGGCCACACTGACAGCGCGGCCATTGGCAGCCACATATAACAACAAAGGCTCCTTATCAATAGGAGCGGCAAGAACCGGCGGCTCAGCCAGTTGCTTCTTAAGCGCCTCAAATGCTTCATCGGCAGCATCACTCCAGACGAAATTATCTGTCTTCTTCATCATCTGGTACAGAGGGATAGCCTTTTCTCCTAAGCGGCTTATGAATCGGCTCAAGGCCGCTATCCGACCTGCCAAGCGTTGGACGTCATTAACACACTTTGGCTTAGCCAGGGAAGTAATAGCCTTGATTTTCTTCGGGTTAGCTTCAATACCTTGGTATGAAACCAAAAAAAACCCAAAAGCTTACCCGCCGGTACACCAGAAACACACTTGGCTGGGTTAAGCATCATTTTATAGACCCGGAGATTGTCAAATGTCTCCTTCAAATCATCAATCAGGGTATCCTTCTTCTTGGATTTCACCACAATGTCATCTACATAAGCATGAACATTACGCCCGGTCTCATTGTGAAGGCAATTTTGCACACACCGCTGGTAAGTCGCTTGGGCACTCTTGAGCCCGAAAGGCATGGACACATAGTAGAAGGCTCCAAATGGAGTAATGAAAGTTGTCTTCTCCTGGTCCTTAACTGCCATCTTGATCTGATGATAACCAGAATAAGCATCCAAAAAACTCAAACGCTCACAACCCACTGTAGCATCAATGATTTGATCAATACGAGGGAGAGCAAACAGATCAGCCAGACAAGCCTTGTTTAAGTCCGTGTAATCCACACACATTCGCCAAGTGCCATTCTTCTTAAGCACCAACACCGGGTTAGCCAACCACTCAGGATGAAAAACTTCAACGATAAACCCGACCGCCAAGAGCCAGGCCACTTCTTCACCAATGGCCTTCTGCCTCTCCTCGTTAAAACGACGAAGGAATTGCTTGACCGGCTTAAACTTCGGATCAATATTAAGAGTGTGCTCAACGAGTTCCCTCAGTACACCTGGCATGTCTGAAGGCTTCCATGCAAAGATGTCTCGGTTCTCATGGATGAACTCGATGAGCACGCTTTCCTATTTCGGATCCAGATTAGCACTGATGCTGAACTACTTAGATGAGTCGCCAGGAACAAAATCAACCACTTTAGTGTCATCTGCCGACTTAAACTTTAGCAAAGGATCATGCTATGTGGTTGGCTTTTTCAAGGACGTCATATCCGCCGGGCCAACATTATCTTTGTAAAATTTCAGCTCCTCCATTGCACAAACAGACTCGGCATAAGCAGCATCGCCTTCTTCACACTCCAAAGCCACCTTGCGACTCCCATGCACTGTGATGGTGCCCTTGTAACCTGGCATCTTAAGCTGCAAGTAAACATAACAAGGCCTCGCCATGAATTTAGCATAAGCCGGCCACCCAAACAGAGCATGATAAGGGCTCTTGATTTTAACCACTTCGAAGGTCAGCGCCTCAGATCTGGAATCATACTCATCTCCAAAAGCAACCTCCAACGATATCTTACCCACCGGATATGCCGACTTCCCAGGCACCACCCGTGAAAAACACTGTTTGATGGCTTAAGATTTTTGTTGGTCAGTCCCATGCGACGGAAGGTTTCATAGTAAATTATATTAATGTTGTTGCCTCCATACATGAGCACCTTAGTAAACTTATAGCCCCCAACGTGAGGTGCCACCACTAGAGCGAGGTGACACGGATTGTCAACTCGGCGTGGGTGATCCTCACGACTCCACACTATAGGCTGCTCCGACTACCACAAGTAATGCGGTACCGCTGGCTCAACAGCATTCACTGGCCTTTTGTGAAGCTTCTGATCCCGCTTACATAAGCTAGTGGTGAAGACGTGGTATTGTCCACTTTTCAATTGCTTCTGATTGCTCGGATAACCCGACTGTTGCTGCTGCTGCTGACTCCCTTGATTATTCTGGTGGTTGTAACCACCTTGATTGCCTTGGCTTTGAAACCCGGAATTTGAACCGCCGCCTCCATGACCCGGACCATGAGGGCCAGACCCTGAACTGCCATTCAGACCATGGTTGTGCTGGAAAGACTCCCTGAATTGTCTCATGATACTGCAATCCTTCCACAGATGGGTAGATGGCTTCTCCTGTGTTCCGTGCTTCAGACATGGCTGATTCATTATTGCTTCAAGGTCAAATTTAGTCCCTTGAGCCGGCCTCCCTTTACGATGTTGGTTATAACTCCATGCACCGGTCCTAGCCACAAATCATCAGCTTTGCGCTTACCGTTGCCGCCCTGATTGGCCGGGTTGTGTTGTTGTCCCCTCATACCGTTACTCTTCCTTCCCTTTCCCGATCTTTCATCCTCTGAGTCAGGGTCCTTGGTACTATCAGAGTCGGCATACTTGACTAGAGCCGCCATGAGCTCCCCCATGTCACTGCAATGACGCTTAAGCCACCTAAGCTTCTGCTTGAGTGGAAGGAACCAGCAATTTTTCTCCAACATTAAAACCGTTGAGCCGACGTTGATATTATTTGAAGAATGTATGATAATCGAGACCTAGCGCACCCAGCTGGTTGTTGACTCGCCCTCAGCTTGAACACAAGAAACTAAATCCACGATTGACATAGGCTGCTTGCACGTATCTTTGAAATTTTGAATAAACCGGGCCTTCAGCTCTGCCCACGACCCAATGGAGTTGTTGGGAAGCCCTTTCAACCAAGTACGAGCCGTCCCTTCCAGCATCATGGTGAAATACTTAGCATACGCAGCTTCACTAACATCCAGCATCTCCATAGCCATCTCATAACTCTCCACCCAAGCCTCAGGGGGCTGATCTGCTGTGTAATTAGGCACCTTATGAGGGCCCTTAAAGTCCTTGGGCAAACGCTTGTTACACAGAGCCGGCGTTAAACATGGCACTCCCCAAGTTCTAGAGGCCACACCTGCCTCTACCGAAGTCGTCGGGTAAACCGGTGCGTGCTGATGAGCCGCCAGCTCGGCCTCCCGGCGCACTCTGCCCTGATCCACCAAATTCTGTGCATTGGCACCATTGCATGCCGGGTCCTGCCCACGAGGTTGGTTACGACGCTGCTCAGTACTCGAAACTGCTGGCGAGTTAATGTGCCTGCTATAGCTCCGGCTTGGACGAGGGGTTGAGTGTACCCGATCACGAATGTAAGAGTAAGCCTGCTGTTGTACCAGCGCGGTATGAAGAAGTTCCCTGGCCCTTCAGGTTTCAACTGCTGTTGGAGACTCGCCCTCGACTGGCAAAGCCGCCAATCGCGTAGCAGCAGCAATCATATTGTCCAAAGGGTTAGAATAATGACCCGGCGGCGTCACCATGTGTTGAGGTGGGGTGTTATTCATATGCGGGGAAACCGTCACGCGCGGCTGAACCGGCACTCCACCCCCTGGCGCTTCAGTCATCTGGTTTACCATCGGCGGGTTACCGGATCCCGCTACAGGCGTGTTGAAGAGGTTTCTCGATTCATAAACCAAGGGCAGAGGACTATGGTGTTTTCTCCTCAAGACTTCGTTTGAAGCGTTCTGATTCAACGTGAACCGATATGAATCCGTTGTGCTTGGGCGTTTAAAACGGCCCGCTCTGCGGTCATCCTAGCATTTTTCGTCGCCGGCTCTACTTTGGCTTGCGCTATCTCATCACGCAGCTTAGCCACATCCACCTTATGTTGTTCCTGGTTGTCCGGGGTTACCTCCACCTCCATCAGAGTTGCCAGACTCTCCAACATATTTGTTAAAACTTGAGCCGGCGGGCGTGCTGATCCACCAGTACCTACTGCCGTTGTCGCCGCTGCGCTGGAAGTCATAGTCGTGGCGGCTGTCGAACCGAGAACCGGCTGGGTGCCAGCCATGAAGATCGCCACCTTGTTCGGCGGCTCATGGGGGTCCAGAATACTGTCACCATCGGAACAGCCCCCAAGCCATCTGTCTTGTAGTTGATATATTGATTTGGTCTCGCCTGTGGACGATTCACCATAGGAGTAGATGTCCGTCTCACCGCCAGACACTGAGCCTTCCGATTCATCCCCATGGATAAATATGACAAAGGCATGCTTCACGACGGGTTGAACCCGGGCGGGTCGTGCACACTGAGCCATCTCGATGATCTCGGTCCAGATGTCCGGCTCAAGGCCCGGTTCGCCGATCTAGCCGATGAAGACGTGGATTCCGCCGAAGGGGACCCGGTACCCGTACTCAATTGAGCCGGCCTCGGGGCCCCAGCCTGCGTCGTCGATGTAGAGCTTGCCGCGACGACTCTTGGTCATCCGGCACACAGCATACCCCTTGATTCCTTCAAAGCTTCCCTTCAAGAACTCAAAACCACCGTGCGTAGGCCCACGGTGGGCGCCAACTATCATGGACTTGTCACGGCAGATCTCCTAGTGGAAGGACTTAGTTGTGGAGCCATTGCGACGTAGTTAGCTTAAATGGGTACTAGAGAAATCATACCTTCAGAAGCACAGGCTGAAGAACAAAACATCATTTTTGCACCTAATCAACCCAAAGACACTGGTCAGCCTGAAGTTAATGCTGAAGATGAAGACAATGATCAGCAAGAGCAAAATCTTCGTCCAGTTCATCCTCGTGTTGCAAATGAAGTACAGAATGAGAAGATAATCGATAGCATCAATGCACCTGGTCCACTCACTCGATCAAGAGCAACATAGCTAGCAAATCTCTATGGACACTTTGCATTTGTCTCTATATCTGAACCCAAGAAAGTTGATGAAGCCTTCATGGAACCTGAATGGATTCAAGCTATGCAATAAGAGCTTCAATAGTTCGAGCTGAAGAATGTTAGGGAACTAGTAAAGCGTCTTGATCCTCGCAAGCACAACATCATAGGCACCAAATGGATCTATTGCAACAAACAAGATGAGCATGGTCAAGTCGTCAGAAACACGGCTCGTCTCGTTGCTCAAGGTTACACTCAAGTAGAAGGGATTGACTTCGATGAAATGTTTGCTCTGGTGGCTAGGCTTGAAGCCATTCGCATACTGCTAGCATATGCCAACCATCACAACATCCTTCTGTATCAAATGGATGTAAAGAGTGCCTTTCTCAATGGCAAAATTGAAGAAGAAGTGTATGTTGCACAACCACCTAGTTTTGAAGACCCAAAGCATCCTGACATGCTATACAAGCTCAACAAGGCACTGTATGGCCTCAAATAATCCCCTCGCGCTTGGTATGACACACTCAAAGACTTCTTGAAGAGCAAAGGCTTCAATCCTGGTTCCCTGGATCACACACTCTTCACAAAGACATATGATGGTGAACTGTTTGTGTGCCAAATCTATGTGGATGACATTATCTTTGGCTGCACTAACAAGAAATACAGTGATGAGTTTGGACATATGATGCAAGAGCAATATCAGATGTCCATGATGGGTAGGCTGAAATTCTTCCTCGGTCTTCAAATCCATCAGCAGAGCAACAACATCTTCATATCACAAGAAAAATACCTCAAAGATTGCCTGAAGAAGTTTGGAATGCAAGACTGCAAAGGATACACGACGCAAATGCCAACCAAAAGTCATCTGGGCCCCAACGACAATGGTAAAGAGTTCGATCAAAAGGTATACCTCTCCATGATTGGTTCTTTACTCTATTTATGTGCATCTAGGCCAGATATAATTCTTAGCGTTTGCATGTGTGCCCGATTCCAAGCGGCACCAAAGGAATTGCATCACTTAGCTGTGAAGCTAATTCTTCGATATTTGGCTTACACCCCAACACTAGGATTATGGTATCCAAAGGGCTCAGAGTATGATCTAGTTGGATTCTCAGATGCTGATTATGCTAGTGACAAGGTTGATCGCAAGTCCACATCAGGCACATGTCACTTTCTTGGATGATCTCTTGTCTATTGGACTTCAAAGAAGCAGAACTGTGTATCCCTCTCCACTGCTGAATCTGAATACATTGCTGCTGGATCTTGCTGCGCTCAGCTTCTATGGATGAAGCAAACTCTCAAGGACTATGGCATCCACCTGAAGCAAGTGCCATTCTACTGCGACAATGAAAGCACCATCAAGATAGCCAACAATCCAGTTTAGCACTCGAAGACAAAGCACATTCAGATCCGTCATCACTTTCTCAGAGATCATGTCATGAAGGAAGATATTGTTATCATTCACGTCAACACTGAAGAGCAACTGGCATATATCTTCACAAAGCCCTTGGATGAAAAAAGGTTTTGCAAGTTGCGGTGTGAGTTAATATCTTAGAATCCTCAAATGTCCTGTAAGTGGACACACATCCTAACGCTTATGCATGTTGATGACTTAGATGTGCAACACACGAAGTGACGTATATCTTCAATCAATAAAGACATACACTCTAAGTGTGAATACATTAACGCGTAATTTGACTTTGGATTGGCACAATAATTGTGCTCCATGTCTGGGTATAATACTTCCTATACGGTGGGTAACGCCACCACCAAAATCATTTTGAAATGTTTCTTTTGGCGTCATAATTGCATAGTCTTCGCATTTGGTTTGTCTTCAACATTGATTTGACCTCGAGGTTTATCTTCACAATGTTGAGTTGGTCTTATACTGGTATATATATATGTGTGTGTGTGTGTGTATGTGTGTGTTATGTCCTCTACAGCATTCACTTATAGCTATGTCTTCACACTTGAATTTTTCTGATCTAAGTGAATATGATCGGACCCTAACCCCCTTATATACTTCTACCTCAAACTCTGTCTATCCAAGTCATATGCACTCTGTTGAAACCCGTCGAATGTCTTCTCTGAGTCCTTGTCAGCAGAAGACACACAGACAAACATTTAAATCTGTTTTAATGCCATATCCCTTTTGCCTGAATACCGAAGAAGCCGGAACGACCACCCGACAATCCAGGCGTGCGTGGGAACATGGAACAACTTCCAATAAGTTGCATGCATGCCACGTGTCCTTCAGATGTGAACCGCGAGGGGCGCCTGTGTAATTACACTATGCAGTCCCTTTCCTTATAAATACACACCCCGCGCGGTCATTATCTCTTCTTCCACCTCGCCACCTCGCTCAAACCCAAGCGCCTCCGCTAGCTCACGTCGACGCCGGAGACGAAGAGCTTGGCTGCTGCGACGTCTTCAACGCCGGCCTCACGCCGGTTGCGGACCTCGTCCTATCCACCGCCGCTGTAGGTGTCTTCCGCCGCCAAGTTAGGGCGCGGGAGATTGAACTGCTCGGCTTCAAACTCTGCCTAGTCTAGCAGTTCGCCAGTGGTAAATAAACCTCACTTTTTACGACCTTTTGATCCGTCAAATCCATCCAGTTCGACCAAAAGTGGTTTCTACACTTCCAAATCTGGATCTGTCTTTATCTGCATCTCATATTATGCTAAGGGTATTCACTTATGCTTCATAACTAGTTAGATTCCTCACTTGTACTTATTTATGGATTCGTACAAATCTGGAACCAACTCTCTTCAAATAAGTGAATGTCTTCGCTCTATGAGGTCAATGTCTTCAAACTGATTTATCTTCAAAATCTTCTGAGAATGCATATGACCTCTTCCCCTTCCCTCGCACCTCTAATGCTGTCACAGGTACATGTCCGTGGGAGAATCCCTTGGTCTCATAGTCTGCATTCATTTGCAGAGTTCTTACAGCATCACATTCACTCCCCTGAAGCCAGTTCTTGTCTGACCAGTAGACGAAAGCCTTTCACTGTTCTGAAGCAAATCAGTCTAAATATCATGGCCATAGAAAAGTCTGCTAGAAAAGGTGGCAGGCAGCGCAGAGGCAACACAGCTCTAGATCCGCCTCCGGATCTGTATGAATTGTACAAGTCGGATCCTGAGGAAAGTTACGGTCAACGCAAGACCCGAATCCAATGGATTCAAAGATATTGGGTTGAACAGTGGTTCAAGTATAACTTCGTAACCCCTGAATATGCAGAGAAGAATTCTATCAAGCGCCCATGGGGAGATATTCTGTACAGGAATCTGCAGCCAAAGTCAAAGCCTGAAGCCATTGCTCAAGGCTTCTACCCATGCATGGTCCATGGACCAAAGCCAGAGAATGCAGACCCATCATCATTATTATGGTGTCTTGACGACATTTTGTTCAAACGCAACTACCAATTTGCAAAGGAGTCAGCTGTGAAGAATAAGAAAGATCTTGGACTTAACTTCAACCCTGGTCCATCTGCTCCAAGACAGGATGGCACTCGTGATGCCAATTCGAATGTCATCGGCCCCTTCACCAGCTTCGATGGGCTCCTCTCCCACATTGCTGCTCAGAGGGCCACCGTGGAGCAATCAGCTGATGACGCAAACTCCGAAGATGCACCTGCTCCACCGAAGCAAAAGAAAAAGATGTCAAAAGCTTCAAAGCCCTCTACCACACCAAAAGCTTCGACTGTGAAGCCGTTGACCACTGCACCTCCTGAACCCAGTGTGCAGTCTGAAGATTTGTCTCGTATATCCAAGAAAACTGAGAAGACCAAGAAGACTAAGAAGCCCAAGAAAATTTCTAGGCATGAACTGACTCCTGCTGTTGTTCTACGCAACGAGGAAGACACCATTGATCTGTCAAGTGATGAAGATCTTGGTGATGATGCTCTAGAGATTCTTATGAAGAGCAAGAAAGAGGCGGAGATCTTCAACGATCTACCCCTCTTTGATGTTGACATTCTGAACAACTTCATCAATGAGTGGTTCGATGACCAAAGCATCAATATTGATGATCTTCAGCTGCCTGTGGACATAAGTGTCACGTTTCACGGAGCCATTGCTAATGAGTTGGCCCTGGCTCAGAAAATTGTTGAACTCAAGAACAAGATTGATTATGAGAAGGCTCATTTCAAGAAGAATATGACCAAGCTCAGTGTGGTTGATGTGCAGATCTTCAAGAAGATGTTGCATGACCTCAAGGACGAGTTTCACAAGAAGAGGGAAGAAGCCAAAGGCTCTCGTGAGCGCATGAAGTATTATGCGCAGAAGTGTGTTCAAGCCCACAATGAAGCTAAAAAGTGCAAGGCTCTTGGGCGTCCTGGCATCGACCCCAGAATGGCTGCCAAGCCAAAGAAGAAGTCTGCTGAAGCCCAAACTGAAGTCCCAAGGCAGGAAGAACCTCACATTGTCTTCCCTGCCAGCATGACAGGCTTGAAGCCTAAGGTCACCTCAGCGGCTTCAGAGCTGAAGAAAACAAGGGTAGCTGAAGCCGAAGACAGGAAACGCAAGCACAAAGATACATCTAATGATGCTCCCTCCAAGAAGAAATTGAAGACAAAGGCTTCAAAGTCTTCAAAGAAAGAGCATGTTGCAGCCCAAGAACCCCTCAATGTTGAACCCCTCTTTGTTTCTCCTCCTGCCTCGACCAATCAAGAGCATCGTCTTGTGATCCATGAGCCTGCTTCCACATAGGCTCATGCAAGTGAAGAAGTTCCAACTGCTGACCCCAACGCATCTAAAGACATTGGTCGTAAAGACAATGTTGATGATGATGTAGTCCTTCCTCAGCTCCAGCCCAGTCGATATCATTGCCTGTTCTTACGAACAGTGAACTTATCAGCATTGGTCGTCCTTTGATGCCAAATGCTCAGGATGGATCATGGGCCGAGCGCCCTCAGCAAGACACCCCAGTAAATGACGAGACACCAAGAACTCCAACTCCTCAAGTCACCACTCTAGTGCTTGATGACGACAACTACATGGTGCGGGCCACTGTCGGTGTCAAAACCGGCGGATCTCGGGTAGGGGGTCCCGAACTGTGCGTCTAGGATTGATGGTAACAAGAGACGGGGGACACGATGTTTACCCAGGTTCGGGCCCTCTCTATGGAGGTAATACCCTACGTCCTGCTTGATTGATCTTGATGAATATGAGTATTACAAGAGTTGATCTACCACGAGATCGTAATGGCTAAACCCTAGAAGCCTAGCCTGTATGACTATGGTAATGAATATATCCTTTCTGGACTAACCCCTCCAGTTTATATAGACACCGGGGGTATCTAGGGTTTACATAGAGTCAGTTACATAAGAAGGAATCTTCATAGTCGGTCGCCAAGCTTGCCTTCCACGCCAAGGAGTCTCCGGACACAGGTACAGTCTTCGGCCTTCATGTCTTCACAGCCCATCAGTCCAACCCATTGATAAAAGGTCAAACGCCCGAGGACCCCTTAGTCTAGGACTCCCTCAGTAGCCCCTAAACCTAGCTTCAATGACGAGGAGTCCGGCGCGCAGATTGTCTTCAGCATTGCAATACGGGTTCCCCCTTCCGAACTCCCAGTTGATCTTCAGATGTGATGATTGTATCCGGACTTGTATACACAACCACAGAGGACATAATATTTTACGAGTTCAACCCATCGACCACTTTTTGTTAATATAACACCATGCCTGCCCGGCCACTACTTAGGAACCGTTTTAGCCGGCCCATCGCCCAACGTCCCAAGATGCGGATTTATTGGCGCATCTTATCCAAGCGGAGATCGTGCCTCCCTTTTTTAAGGGATTCCTGTCAACCCAGACGTGGGTAACCCAACCGTCGCTGGGGTACAACTCCTTGGAAACAAGCAAGTTTTTGAGGCCCAAGAGGAGACGTTTGATATTTGCAGCCTTTATATAGGGGTATAGACCCGTCTTTTTCTTCTACGCTTGCCTCTTCCTTGACCCCTGCAACCCTGAGTTCCAACACCCGGGTTTCGGTCGCCACAAGCCTCAATCATGTCCAGATCCAGCCGTCAAGGCCGGTGGGTAGCTTCTTCTATCATTGAGGAAGATATCGCAAAGCTTCGAGCAGTGAGATACCTGACCACAGAAATCCTTCACCGGCTTCCTGCCGAGGGGTAGGTTATTCCCACCCCCAGATCCGGCGAGAGGGTCGTATGTCCCACTTCCTCCGCGGGTTAGGGTTCGCACTTAACCCCTTCGTCTGAGGGATCATGTTCTATTACTGGCTACATTTTCATGATCTGGCCCCGGACTCTATTCTTCTTATCTCGGCGTTCATCGTCACATGCGAAGCCTTCCTCTGAACTACTCTGCACTTTGGTTTGTGGCTCAAGACCTTCGATGTGAATCCACAAGTGGTAGAGGGAGAGCAGGCCAAGTGCGGCGGCGCTACAGTGAGCAAGCTTGCTAGCGCCGTTTGGCTGAAAGGATCCTTCGCCAAGTTTTCCGATCTGTGGCAGCAGGGATGGTTCTATATTACCGAGCCCCACAGCTCCAAGTGGGCAACTGCTCCTGCATTTCGATCCAGCCCCCCCCAACTCAGTTTGCATCGTGGATTAACAAGGGGCTAGATTGGGGATCAACGAATGATGTGAGAACTCTGTAGAGTCGCATCTGAAGCCTCATTGAGAGGGACATTGACATAGCCAACGTCGTTCAAGTAATGATAGTTCGTCGGACCCTGTCGTGCCATCGACGGCCTCTCCACCTATGGGAGTTCAATCCAGAAGTGCCGCGGACTCTTCAGCACTTCTTCGACACAACGCACGAAGGAATGTGGAGATTATTCTTCGGGAAACGAAGGCAATGGCCGGACACCACCGAAGATGTCGGCCTAGACTGTAACCATCCGGATACTCCGGTAAGTATCCGTTTACCGAATACCTTATAGTCAGATACCCAGTGGCAAGATACCAACAGTATCATCCTTTTCATGGCTGGATAAAGAAGGTGGAACTGATTAGGCGTCCGGCTCCCCTTCCCGAATACTCAACTACTCCTGTGTTAACAAGGATGTTGGCCTCGGTGCCATACTAGGCACCGGCAGGGGAGGGCGAGAAGGCCCAAGATGACCTTGGTTCCGGAGGTAAGTCGGGAAATGAGTCCGGAGAAATCGACCTTTCCTCCCCGAAGACGGAGGCGAAAAAGGACCCAGTATCCCTTCTCCAAGCAGGAGAAAAAGGGCCGCTTCCGAAGATTGGGAGGGGCGGTCTTCCAAGAAGGGCAAGATGCCACCGTCAAGCGCCCTGGGTTTGGAAAGTCACGTTGTTAAACAGCTCCAACAAGGGGACAAGCCCTCGGCCAAACCTTAAGAGAATCTGGAGTACTTTGATAGTGTCCCGCTCCGTTGCTGTTACCGAAGATATATGTAACGCATTCATGCATTTTTACAGGTCGGCACAGAGTTTTTCTGGGCGATCCTCTTCTTCGGGGAGTCTCCTCCCAAAGATGATGGAGAGCGAGACGCCTCCTCCAACCTCCTCGCCCAACAAGGCGGATGACTCTGAAGTGTCATCACGGAGGGTCCCTTTTGACCAACAAGTTACGCAGGGGACAGAAGAGGCAGTACCCAAAGATGGACCACCGACCATCCGGGATTCCAGGGCTGATGATAACAAAGGTCCTGGACTGACTGGTTCGCAGCCAACAGTGGTTCTCGATACGGGTGAACAGATTCGTTCAAAGGATGATTGTGCTCCTGGCGCAGCTTCAGGAAACCCAAAGACTCTGGATATTGCGCGACATGTTGCAGAAAGCATCTGTCTCGGGGGAACAGCTTACCTTGATGGGTACAGTGATTGAGAAGATTTCGTCCGTGAAGAGCCGATTAAATGAAGCCTTCATGAGCCTACAAAAGGGCTTCGAGGTTTGTGACATAATGTTTTCAGCTATGTTTCATTTGCAAAGATGCGCCTCTGTATAGGTAGTTGCCCCTGATACTCGGGTTGGCTTCCACTAGGAAGCAAACGAAGGATCGAAAAGGATTGTTTGAGGACTAACCTGATGAACTTTGAACACAGGCTGCTTCCCCCTTGGCCACTTCCCGGACTATGGAGATTGCCGATTTGCAGTGAAAGCTTGATGTGGCGGGGGATGATCTTGCTTTAATCAATATGCGTCTGGACGAGTCGCAAGGTATGTATTCGGGGCAATCCTCATACATTTTTGTGGTATAAGCATGATGCTGAGATTTGGCTGCACATGGTGCTGCCGTCGTTGAAGTTCTTCGAGCGGAGCTGACCCGGGCCAAGTAGCAGGCCCAGCGTAGCAATGATGCTGCCGAAAAGGCATCGGCTGAATTAAAAGCTAAACAAGAAACACGGCGCCAAGATGAGGAGAAGATATCCACGATGACGCTCGAACTGGAGAATGCTACCGGCCGCTATGAATTTCTGGAGAAGGAGAGTAAAGCCTTAACGCCTGATCTGGACAAGGCCTTACAAGAGGCGAGAGAAGCACGGTCGGAATGCAGAGTAGCCCGTGAGGAGGTTCGACAGGCGAGGGAGATTGCGGCTGGAAAGCCCTTTCTGTTGCAAACTAAGTTCGGTGACCCGAACTATGCCCAGCTTAACCAAGTATGGAGTTCTCCGGATGAGTTCTTGGACTTGCCGAAGAGTTATGCTGATGCGGCGCAGTATTACCAATCGCGAGATGGATATGCAATGGAGAAGCTTTTTTGGTTGAAGTTTGGCGCATCAAAGCGCCCTCTGTTGCTCAATGAACAGATGTCCCAATGGGCCGAACTTCATAGGATATCCGGCGCTACCATGAAGGATGTCGTAATCCGGTTGTGGCCAACCGAGCCTGTTCCGAATAGATATTTCAGTTTGGTGCAAAGGCTTGTTGACGCGGTACCGCGTATAGACGCTGTGAAGTGATCAACGTGCATTGAGGGTGCACAGATGGCTTTTGCCCGAGTCAAGACGTTCTGGGGGAATATGAAGGCCATCGATGTTGCGACGAAGGGTCCACCCAAAGGAAAGAACCATCCGGAACCGGAGCATTATTTTGACGACGTCCTAGAGGCCACCCGCTTTATAGAGGGTCAGTGCTCAAAAGACATAATGTTCGAGTGAGGTGTATGAAAATTGTGAAAGACAATTTTATAGTCAATCTATTTATGTTTTGCTTGAAAGCTTGAATTCTTCCTGTGCGGTCGTTTTGATATAATCTGAAAGTTTTCCAGTCGTCGGCTTCAGCCCCCTCATAGGAAGTACGGGGGTGTTCGGAAAAGCATTTAATCACTCTTTATCTAACGTCTTGGTCCATGAAGGAGGTGATAATGCGGCGAACCAGGAAATCGGACTATAAGGCATTAACACTTCCACTTAGCCATAGGAGTTCTATGGTGGGGCTACGACATAGCCCCTGGTATGTATGCGGCGTATGGTGCCTTACATATTTGATCTAAAAAAGATCCCTCGTGTGACACAGAGAATCGCTAAAGATTCCAATAAGTCGTCAAGTGGTTGACCAGCTCACGCCGCATCATGAAAGTCAGTTTTCGGCTTTCTCTACTGAGGTGCTCGTCCAGTTTAGACCAGGGCACAATCGCAGTAGTTCTCCCTTTACTACCCTAGCCGATAGAGTGGAACATAGGGTAGCAAGCACAGCAGCCGGGCAACCCAACTATTGACCCAAGACATCGGAGCTGATGCATATAAGGCCAAACTTGCGACGCCGAAGTATGCTATAGAGTTGTTCGGACTTTTACTGGCAACTCATTTGTTCCCACACCGAGCCCCTGGCAGGTTATGGCAAGGTGTTTCAGTGAAATAACCGTACGGGCCATATTTGTCGGGAAAACAATACGAATGATTAGTTCGGATATTGTTGACTGGTAACTGAGCGATATGCCAATGATTACTTATGATATATATATACGCCATCCGCCCAGCTATTTGACATGCTCGGGGTTGGAGGCGGAGGAACAGGCATAGTACAGGCTCAAGAAATAGGGAGTGCGGTCTACAAAAAGTTGTTTAGGACCTCCTGTCGCACGTCTGCGTCGTCAGTCCTCGGTGGGGGGAATCCTTGATGGAAATAGCCCCTTGGGTGAGTGTACGGATCCGGACTCCGATAGAGCCAGTTTCAGATGTTTATCATGTTCGTCACCTATTTTTAAAGGATAGCGAAGGAAGAAATAAAAAAGTAAGTAATAAAAGAAAGTTACTGGAGTGCTTGCAGGCTTGTCTGTATTGTGCTTCCGCTAATGCCCATGATATCTTAAGTGCATAATGATGTATGCGCGGTACAAATTTTGTAGGTGTGTGGAGTGGGAGGCGGAAGCCGGGTTGCTATTTCCGTTCTAGGAGTAGATGATCCTCGGGTGGAGATTGCTTCTGACCCCCGGTGTTTCATTGGTGAACCTTTCCGTCATCCCTGTCGCTTGGTGGCCTCCTCCCCCTGTGTTTGGCGTTGAGCTTGCCGGCCTGTTTAAAGACCCAGCAGTTTCTATTGGTATGATTAGCTGGTTTATCGGGGTGGCCATGAATCTGGCATGGTCGGCCCAATATCCTGTCCAGGTTGGATGGTTCGTCTCGATTTGCCTTGAATGGCTTCTTCCGCTGACCGGGCTTGGGGTTGCTGAATCCGGCGTAGACCGCTGTGTCGCCTGATCTTTCATTATCACTGCGACTGTTGTTTTTGCTTCCTCGTGGCTTGCCGTTGCCGTCTCGGATTTTGGAGGTGCCCTGGTTGCTGGCGCTATTGCTTCTACGAGGGAGCCAGCTGTCTTCTCCCACGCAAAAGCGGGTCATTAGAGAAATGAGGGTTGTCATGGATTTAGGTCCTTCTTGGCCGAGGTGGCGCGCAAGCCATTCGTCCCGGACGTCGTGTCTGAAAGCCGCAAGGGCTTCCGCGTTTGGACAGTCGACGATTTGGTTCTTTTTTACTAAGAACCGAGTCCATAGCTCCCTAGCTGATTCTCCAGGCTATTGGACAATTTGACTTAGGTCATCGGCATCCGGTGGCCGGACATATGTTCCTCGGAAGTTATCGAGGAAGGCCTCTTCCAAGTCCTCCCAGCTGCCTATGGAATTTTCAGGCAGGCTGTTTAACCAGTACTGAGCTGGCCCTTTTAGTTTTAGTGGGAGGTATTTAATGGCGTGGAGGTCGTCCCCATGGGCCATATGGATGTGGAGGATGAAATCTTCTATCCATACCGCGGGATCGGTTGCCCCGTCGTATGATTCAATATTGACGGGTTTGAATCCTTCAGGGAATTCATGATCCATTACTTCATCAATGAAGCAAAGTGGGTGTGCGGCACCTCTAGCTGGGCCACACTGCGACGTAACTCCGAAGGAGTCCCTTAGCGGTTTTCGGCTCGGGCGTGGCAAGGTTTGACACGTCCGAATAGGTAGCCGTCGTCGCGAGTCTCGAACGGCTTGCGCGATCCAATCGTTCTCGTCGCTTTATTCCCAAGTCCTCAGCAGGTTGTCTAGTATCGTGACCGCGTGTCTTGCCTGACGCGAGTGCGTTGATGTCACTGAGGACCTTACCGACAAGTGTCGAACAGACTGCCCATAGCTGGACGATGAATGGCCAACCCCCGCATTGGACTGAAAAATGTGCTTTAGGTACTTGCAGCCACGTGCCAATCTTCGCACCAGGACTTGGCCACTGTCATTACTAGTCTTGGGTCAGCCGAAACACAGCCGCTCTTTCAGCTCACTTGCCGAAGCTACAGCGCGCTGAACCTCGCTGAGGGCCTCGGGACAGAAGTCTGTGCCGAGCTTACGCATCTCAGAGAGGAATAGTCTCCCAAACCGTCGCGCTGGCTTTCAATACGGCTGCTTGCCCAATTTTTTGTCCCCTGCTCGATATTGCTCCACAGGGTCTCCCATTGCTTTCGGCACCGTCCGGAGTACTATTTTCTCCAGTGCCATTGTTGTTGCGGCGTGACTTGGGGTGGCGTTTGGGGCGCCGGAACTTAGAGTGTGACTCAGGATTTTTAACTGGATCTCCCTTGTCTTTGTCGCGAGGCTTTTTAAGTGTATCGATCATGTACACGTCATGTCAAGGGGTGGCCATCTCGCGCCTGATGACTGGCGGGTCTTGGCCTTGCTCCATATCGGCATTGTCATCTATACCGTCAATGTTTGCAGAGCCAGAAGCGGGCATGTCGGTTAAGTCCTCGACAGTGGCTATGAAGTGGGTGGCGGGTGGGAAGCGAAATTCTCCATTATCAGCCTCTAGCTCAAACCGTACATAGTTCGGCCGTGAGTCCCCCATCGGGATAGGTTTTTTCAATGAAATTAGCACGTCGCCAAAGGGCGAGTGCTGGAAGTCATCTCTGACGCTGAACTTGATGATTGATAACCGATCCAACTCGGTGTCCGAGGGCACGCAAGGTTCGGAACTTATAGCCGGAAACGAGTCCGAAATTCCATTGACGCTGATATTGCCTGGTGTTGAGTTTGCGTGCGGCTCCAACGCTGCGGACTCTATGGCTTCGGATGGTGCAAACTGCTCCGGATCTAAGGTCGTAGCAGTTACCGGAACCATCTCCAGAACCTGGTCCGATGACCGATTTAGGTCATGTTCATCGGAGCATGGGGGAACAATCGCCGCGGTTTCAAATCCATTGAAGATCAAGTCTCCACGGATATCCGCGACATAGTTCAAGCTTCCAAATCTGACCTGATGGCCAGGGGCGTAGCTATCAATCTACTCCAGATGGCCAAGCGAGTTGGTCCGGAGTACGAAGCCACCGAATATGAAAATCTGTCCGGGGAGGAAGGTTTCTCCTTGGACGGCGTCACTATAGACGATCAGAGGGGCCATCGAACCTCTGATTGACGAAACAGTGGAACTCACAATGAAAGCACAAATGTCGGTGTCAAAACCGGCGGATCTCGGGTAGGGGGTCCCGAACTGTGCATCTAGGATTGATGGTAACAGGAGACGGGGGACATGATGTTTACCCAGGTTCGGCCCTCTCTATGGAGGTAATATCCTATGTCCTGCTTGATTGATCTTGATGAATATGAGTATTACAAGAGTTGATCTACCACGACATCGTAATGGCTAAACCCTAGAAGCCTAGCCTGTATGACTATGGTAATGAATATATCCTTTCTGGACTAACCCCTCCGGTTTATATAGACACCGGGGGGTCTAGGGTTTACATAGAGTCGGTTACATAAGAAGGAATCTTCATAGTCGATCGCCAAGCTTGCATTCCATGCCAAGGAGAGTCCAGTCCGGACACAGGTACAGTCTTCGGCCTTCATGTCTTCACAGCCCATCAGTCCGACCCATGGATAATAGGACGAACGCCCGAGGACCCCTTAGTCCAGGACTCCCTCAACCACACCTTCACCAAAGGTGTCGCCCACATGTTTACTTGTTGGGATATCACAATATATCTTATTTAATTAATGCATCTATATACTTGGTAAAGGGTGGAAGGCTCGGCCTTATGCCTGGTGTTTTGTTCCACTCTTGCCGCCCTAGTTTACGTCATATCGGTGTTATGTTCCCGGATTTTGCGTCCCTTACGCGGTTGGGCTATTATGGGAACCCCTTGATAGTTCGCCTTAAGTAAATCTCTTCCAGCAATGCCCAACATTGGTTTTACCATTCGCCACCTAGCCTTTTTTCCCCTTGGGTTTCGCGGACTCAAGGGTCATCATTATTTTACCCCCCCGGGCCAGTGCTCCTCTGAGTGTTGGTCCAACCTGTCAGCTGCCGGTGACCACCAGGGGCAACTCTGGGCTGGCCTACCCGTACCTAAGACAATCTGAGTGTGCCCTGAGAAAGAGATATGTGCAGCTCCTATCGGGATTTGTCGGCACATTCGGGCGGTGTTGCTGGTTTAGTTTTACCCTGTCGAAATGTCTTGTTGTACCGAGATACCGAGTCTGATCGGAACGTCTCGGGAGGAGGTCTATTCCTTCGTTGACCGTGAGAGCTTGTGATGGGCTAAGTTGGGACACCCCTGCAGGGATTTGAACTTTCGAAAGCCGTGCCCGCGGTTATGGGCAGATGGGAATTTGTTAATGTCCGGTTGTAGATAACTTGAACCTTAACTTAATTAAAATGCATCAACCGCGTGTGTAACCGTGATGGTCTCTTCTCGGCGGAGTCCGGGAAGTGAACACGGTTGTTGGAGTTATGCTTGATGTAGGTTGTTTTAGGATCACTTCTTGATCATACTTTCTCGAACGTGCTTTGCCTTTTCTTCTCGCTCTCATTTGCGTATGTTAGCCACCATATATGCTAGTCGCTTGCTGCAGCTCCACCTCATACCTTTACCTTACCCATAAGCTTAAATAGTCTTGATCGTGAGGGTGCGAGATTGCTGAGTCCCCGTGGCTCACAGATACTTCCAAAACCAGCTTGCAGGTGCCGATGAGTCCGTGCAGATGACGCACCCAAGCTCAGGACGAGATCGATGAAGATCTTGTCCTTTGTGTTGTTTCGTTCTAGTTGATCAGTAGTGGAGCCCAGTTGGGGTCGTTCGGGGACCTTTGTCGCATTTGGGGTTCTTCTTTTATTTTGGGTTCCGGAGTCGGACCTTGATTGTTTTTGGTTGATGTAATGCTTTATTCATGTAATTGTGTGAAGTGGCGATTGTAAGCCAACTATGTATCTCTTTCCCTTATGTATTACTGTTGGGTTTCGTAGTAATTTCAAAAAAATTCCTACGCATACGCAAGATCATGGTGATGCATAGAAACGAGAGGGGGAGAGTGTGATCTACGTACCCTTGTAGATCGACAACGGAAGCGTTTGGTTGATGTAGTCGTACGTCTCCACGGCCCGACCGATCAAGCACCGAAACTATGGCAGCTCCAAGTTCTAGCACACGTTCAGCTCGATGACGATCCCCGGACTCCGATCCAGCAAAGTGTCGGGGAAGAGTTCCGTCAGCACGACGGCGTGGTGACGATCTTGATGCACTACCATCGCAGGGCTTCGCCTAAGCACCGCTACAATATTATCAAGGACTATGGTGGAAGGGGGCACCACACACGGCTAAGAATATGATCACGTGGATCAACTTGTGTGTCTAGAGGTGCCCCCTGCTCCCGTATATAAAGGAGCAAGGGGAGGAGGCCAGCCGGCCCTATAGGCGCGCCAAGGAGGAGTCCTCCTCCTAGTAGGAGTAGGACTCCTACTAGGAGGGGGAAAGAAGTGGGGAGGGAGAGGGAAAGGGGGGCGCCCCCCCCCTCTCCTAGTCCAATTCGGATCAGGGGGGAGGAGGCGTGCGGCCCACCTTTGGCTGCCCCTCTCTCTCTCCACTAAGGCCCATATGGCCCATTACTTCTCCCAGGGGGGTTCCGGTAACCCTCCGGCTCTCCGGTTTTCTCCGAAATCACCCGGAACACTTCCGGTGTCCGAATATAGCCGTCCAATATATCAATCTTTATGTCTCGACCATTTCGAGACTCCTGTCATGTCCGTGATCACATCCGGGACTCCGAACTAACTTCGTTACATCAAAACTGATAAACTCATAATATAACTGTCATCGAAACCTTAAGCGTGCGGACCCTACGGGTTCGAGAACAATGTAGACATGACCGAGACACGTCTCCGGTCAATAACCAATAGCGGAACCTGGATGCTCATATTGGCTCCTACATATTCTACGAAGATCTTAATCGGTCAGACCGCATGACAACATACGTTGTTCCCTTTGTCATCGGTATGTTACTTGCCCGAGATTCGATCGTCGGTATCTCAATACCTAGTTCAATCTCGTTACCGGCAAGTCTCTTTACTCGTTCCATAATACATCATCTCGCAACTAACTCATTAGTTGCAATGCTTGCAAGGCTTATGTGATGTGCATTACCGAGAGGGCCTAGAGATACCTCTCCGACAATCGGAGTGACAAATCCTAATCTCGAAATACGCCAACCCAACATGTACCTTTGGAGACACCTGTAGAGCACCTTTATAATCACCCATTTATGTTGTGACGTTTGGTAGCACACAAAGTGTTCCTCCGGCAAACGGGAGTTGCATAATCTCATAGTCATAGGAACATGTATAAGTCATGAAGAAAGCAATAGCAACATACTAAACGATTGGGTGCTAAGCTAATGGAATGGGTCATGTCAATCAGATAATTCAACCTAATGATGTGATCCCGTTAATCAAATAACAACTCTTTGTCCATGGTTAGGAAACATAACCATCTTTGATTAACGAGCTAGTCAAGTAGAGGCATACTAGTGACACTCTGTTTGTCTATGTATTCACACATGTATTATGTTTCCGGTTAATACAATTCTAGCATGAATAATAAACATTTATCATGATATAAGGAAATAAATAATAACTTTATTATTGCCTCTAGGCCATATTTCCTTCAGAGGACATCTCCAGACGGTTAGGCCTGGCGTTCTGAGCATCCAAGAGTCATTGTGGATCGCCAGATGAACGAAGTCTGTGAAGGTTTGGAAGTCTACCTTGAAGACTTACCAGAGTGATTGGGCGAGGACTGGGTGTCCTTAGCTCAAGGGGAATAAGGTGAAGACGCGGTCTTCTGAGTTGAATCTCAGCCTCCCTAACCAGATGTACAGTTGTCACAGCAACTGGAACTGGTCCAACAAATCCTTACCGAGTCTGGTTTTATCCTACTTTTGTCTTACGAAGTCATTGTATATTGCAATTATCCATTGTCTTCACCAAGCATATTGGTTTCTATTCTTCGCTTTTTGACCTTTCACTTTAACGGTTTTGTCTTCCATGAAGTATGGTTTGCCCATGCTATGATTGATTTGAACTTCACTGTGTGAAGACTGTTATCGTTTCAGCCTTCATATTGCGATACCCCTGATCCTTTTAGTACCGTAGTTTGCCCATAGGCTTCGTGCTTCCTTCCATTGCAATCTTTTGGGACTATGGCTTGTCTAGATGTAGCACTAACATTCCATTGCGCACATATCAAATTATGGTTTTCATTTCTTATCGTGTGTTGTGGCTTCAAGACCTTCATGTTTTTCTTGAAGACTTTTTCATAAAAAATCGCCTATTCCCCCCCCCCCCCCTCTAGTCGATAACTAGCACTTTCATTATGTGAACTACATGTTAGTATCACTTTCATCCATATTAGAGTTCATTTGCTTGATCATCAACAGTTCTAAAGTAGCTATGAAAATAAAGTTGTTTTACGGTTTTTCTGTAAACAGGAATAGAACTTTGTGATTTCCGTAGGAATTAATCCACGCATCAAATGGATTTGGTCTAGTGGGATGAAATGGAGTTTGTCAAGTATACTTTCTACTCATATTATTTTTAGCCATGTTAACAGTTGTTTAAACGTTGTTTAGGGGCTGACTAGAGGGTTAGCCATTGTAGAAATAGAAAAGCTAGCAAGTAGCAGCTACAGTAACTAGCAGTAGTACAAGTAGAGCAACGGTGGGTAGTGGCGTGGCGCAGGCGTGGCTGGCAGTAGGCGACGAGCGGCGGTAGTCAGGCCAACGAGCGTCAGCAGCAAGTAGCGGTAGCATGCGGTGGCAGCAGCAAGCCGCACGCGGGCGCGGCCTGGCCGCCGCGGGACACACATGCGGGCAGGCGCGGGCGTACGCCGGCACAGGAAGTGGCAGCAGCATCTAGCAGGAGCAGCATCGGCAAATCAGCAACAACAGCGAAGCTAGTAACGAACAGCGTGGGTGTGCACGAGAGACAACGGGCGAACGAGCGCACATGCGCATGAGCACGATAGAGGTTGGCCACGGCGCTGGTTAGCGAGGAGCAGCGTGGGAGCGGCAAGGCAGATGCGGCCAACGCGGGCGCGACGCGCAGGTGAGCCGGGCACCAAACAATAGCGACAGCAGGGCAGCGGCGGCGGAAGTCTCGGCGCGTGGCAAAGGAGGATGCAGCGCCGCTGCAGCGGGCAACGCGGCTGGCCACGGCGAGCAGGTGAGCACGCGGGCGAAGACTACGGTGGTGACGGCAACAATGGCTATAGGCGACCAAACGAAACGCTGGGAGAGGGGTTTCGTACGGGGGCTCACCATGAAGTCACAAGGTGGCCTGTCGAGAGGTTAGGAGCTGCAGTGGCAGCCGGAGTTGGCGACAGCGACCGGCGAGGCAGAGGTGGACGAAGAGCTCGGGGTCGTCTTTGTAGCTGCCCCCGGGTTCAATCCGTCGGCGTAGAGGAAGTAGGGGAGGACGGCGGAGGTCGGGACACGTAGACGAGGTTGGAGGGGCTCGGTGGCCGCGGAGGTGAGGCTAGAAAACAAAGAGGGAAGGCTCCAAATCATGATCAACCTTAGCTCATGATCCCAAGATGATGTAGGGTGGATACCCTAAGGCCGATCTTTCACGATTTGGAGGGGATCCCGCGAGGAAAACGAAGAACACGGGGGAAAACAAGAGGACACATCAAATTGACTTGATCCAATCACACATAGAGATCAAAAGATCCAAAGACAACAAAGGAAAGATATAAGTAGCTAGTTATTCTCCAAGAGGTGGTCTTGAATCCACTAGGGGGTCTTCTCCTAGGTGGAGGGCTTGTATCCACTTGGGGGGTCTTCTCCTAGATGGAGGGTGTCGGTGTCAAAACCGGCGGATCTTGGGTAGGGGGTCCCAAACTGTGCGTCTAAGGCGGATGGTAACAGGAGGCGGGGGACACAATGTTTACCCAGGTTCGGGCCCTCTCGATGGAGGTAATACCCTACTTCCTGCTTGATTGATCTTGGTGATATGAGTATTACAAGAGTTGATCTACCACGAGATCGGAGAGGCTAAACCCTAGAAGCTAGCCTATGGTATGATTGTTGTCGTCCTACGGACTAAAACCCTCTGGTTTATATAGACACCGGAAGGGGCTAGGGTTACACAGAGTCGGTTACAAGGGAGGAGATCTACATATCCGAATTGCCAAGCTTGCCTTCCACGCAAAGGAGAGTCCCACCTGGACACGGGACGAAGTCTTCAATCTGGTATATTCATAGTCCAACAGCCCGGCCAAAGGATATAGTCCGGCTGTCTGAGGACCCCCTAATCCAGGACTCCCTCAGTAGCCCCTGAACCAGGCTTCAATGACGACTAGTCCGGCACACAGATTGTCTTTGGCATTGCAAGGCGGGTTCCTCCTCCGAATACTCCATAGAAGATTTTGAACACAAGGATAGTGTCTGGTTCTACAAAAAAATCCACATACCACCGTAGAGAGTATAATATTTCCATAAATCTAATTTGCTGACAACTTTTCATAACATGACATCATGCCATGGCCCCAGTCATTATTTAAACCGTTTTTCCCTGCCCGCTACTGCACGTGTTGCGAGGCGGTTTTATTGGCACGTCTTGTCGAAGCAGAGATCGTGTCCCCTTATCATGGTATTTTCATCAATACGGGTGTGGGTAACCCAATCGTGCTCGTTAGTACGACTCCTCGATTTTAGGCAAGTTCCAAACGGCCATGCGGAGGATGCTTGATATTCTCCCTCTTTATAAAGGGGCCAAAGCTTGTCCTTTTCTTCTCGCGCTTAATCCCTCCCTTCCCCCACCCTGAGTTCCAACACCCAAGGCTCACAGGCTGCTTGCCCGAGGGCAGGTCATCCCCACTCCTGAACCCAACAAGAGTGTCGTATTTGTTTCTCACTTCCTCCGAGGGCTAGGCTTTAGTCTTGATCCCTTTGTCAGAGGGCTCATGTTCTATTACGGGCTCGACTTCCACGATCTAGCTCCGGATTCCATCCTTCACATCTCGTCGTTTATCGTCGTATGTGAAGCCTTCCTCTGCATTACCCCACACTTCGGCTTATGGCTCAAGACCTTCAACGTGAAGCCAAAGATGATCGACGGGCGACACGCAGAATGCGGAGGTGCCTCAATAAGCAAAGGTGTTGATGCCCCATGGCCAAAGGGTTTCTTCCCGGAGATGTCCAACTTATGGCAGCAGGAGTGGTTTTACATCACAGCTCCCCGAAGTACTAAGTGGGTGGCTGCCCCCACCTTCCGTTCAGGACCCCCACCACAACTGGCATCATGGGTCAACAAGGGGCTGGAGTGGGGGCCAGTTAATGACGTGTCGACATTGCAAAGTCGCATCCGAGATCTCCTCAAGAGGGATGTCAGTCTCGTCAAAGTAATGCAAGTTATGCTAGTTCGTCGGGTCCTGCCATGCCAACGTCGATCTCTCCGTATGTGGGAGTTCAACCCGGAAGGACCGCGAACTATTCAGCAGTTCTTCGGCGTGACGCTTGAAGAGATGTATGGATTGCTCTTCGGATCACGAATAAAGTGTCCGGACACCATCGAGGATGCGGGTCTCAACTATAATCATCCAGATACCCAGGTAAGTATTTCCTCGACCGAACACGATGTCTTTTAATTTGTCATAACATAATTCTAAAAAAATTGCTCTTGGCCAGGACTGGATAAGAAAGGCAAATATGATTAGGTGTTCGGCTCCCCTTCCCGAAGGCTCGCCGGATCCTGTACTAGTCAGGATGCTGGAGTACGCACCTTATCAAGTGCCCTCGGGGGAAGATAAAGGGAGAGACGAAAAATCCGAAAGCGAGCCTCATGCATTACTCATCCAAACCGGGGGAATTAGTACCTCCACAAAGGAGGATAATAGGGGAGAAGAATCTGAAATTCCCTCTCCCCAAGGAAGGAAAAGGACCGCTCCTGAAGACTTGGAAACAAGGGTTTCCGAACGAGAGAAGAAACCCTCGCCAGGGGGCCCTGACCCGGCGGGCATCCTTACCGCACAGTGCCCGCAAAGGAGTCAGCCCTCCACCGAGCTGTAAGTGAACAGAAGTACTTTTGGTAAATATATTCTATTTTATCTCCGCGGACAATAACCGAGACATATGTCTTGCAGTCCGGATCGTAGCCCTTCCCGACAGAGTTCGTCTTTGGGGGATCTTCTTCCGGAGATGATGGAGAGCGAAACGCCTCCCCTTGTCTCCCCGCCTCCTGGGGCGGATGACCCTGAAGTGTCATCACGGAGGATTTCTCTTGATCCGCCGAGGCCAGAAGGTAACCCTTCGGCCACCCAAAGTCTGGAATATTCGGCTCCTAAGGGGAGCAACAGAAAGAGTCCGGGATTGTCCGGTGCGCAACCGGACGTACTGACGGGTCATTTGGAACAAGCGGCTATCTCAGAGGAGCATCGTACTTTAATGGGTATGGTGGTTGAGACAATCTCATCCGCCAAAAGTGGGTTGCATGAAGATTTTATGAGTCTGCTAAAAGGCTTTGAGGTACGCAAAGTAATATAAAGCTTTTTTACGGTACCGCACATGCTAGGTGTGCTCTATGCAGGTAGTAGCCCCTGAGACTCTGGTTGCTGTCTTTAGGCGGCAAAGAAAGGATCATAGTCTCAGGTAATGATCGCGCTGCTTTCATGTGCAGGCAGCGGATGGTCCGGTGGCTGGTCGGACTGCTGAGTTGGCCGGAATGAGCTGGCAACTGGACACGGCAGATGCCGACATTGCGCTTGTGAACAAGCGGCTTGACGAGGCATAGGGTATGTATTTTTGGGTGGTCAACAAGTATTAAGAGGAGCATGATGCTAGTATCTATAATATGTTGTGACTGCAGATGGAGCTGCCATCGTGGAGACCCTTCCGGAGGAACTGGCCCGAGCCAAGGAACAAGCCAGGAGAAGTGATGCGGCCGCCCTAAAGGCGGCCGAAGACTTAAGAGCCGAACAGGCTGCTCATCGCAAGAGCGAGGATGAAATAGCCAAGATGGCTGTTGAGCTGAAAGATGCCGACGACCGATATGAGCTTCTTGAAAAGGAAAGCCAAGAGGGAGTGGCTGACCTGAAGAGAACTGTGGAGGCAGCCAAGGAAACCCGTTCTAAAATTAGAGCAGCAAAGGAGGAGCTCCTTCAAGCCGGAGATATCATGGATGGAAAGCCCTTTTTGTTGCGGATGAAGTTCGGAGATCCGAAGTATGCCCCTCTGGATCGATTATGGAGTGCTGCAGATGCGTATCCGGACTTGGCAATGAGTGCTGCTGATGCGACTGCGTTTTTCAAAGATCAAGAAGATCATGAAGTGGAGAAGTTGTTCTGGTTGCAGTTCAGTGCTCCGACGCGTCCGCTGCTGTTAAATGAGCAAATGGCCGAGCGGGCTGAGCTCCATAGGTTGTCCAGGCTTGCCATGAGGTCTGTCGTGGATCATCTTTGGCCAGAAGGACCAAAGCCGAATAGTTATTTTGGTTTAGTGCAACGATTCCTTGGTGTTGTGCAGCATATTGATGTTGTAAAGAGGTCGGCGTGCATAGAGGGTGCGCGGATGGCTCTTGCCCGTGTTAAGACATACTGGGCAGAGATGGATGCCACCGCTATTGCAACCCAGGGTCCGGCTGTAGGCCAGGTCTCGGCCGAGCACTACTTAGAAGAAGTCCTAGAAGGCACTCGTTTAATAGAGGCTCGGTGCTCGAAGAGTATCATGTTTGAGTGACATGTATCCCCATTGTAAAAATAATATTATTTGAATTATACACGCTGTATTTATTGCCTGAAGGTATTGTGATGCCTCCTGTGCGGCTGTTTATGTAAGTATATAACCTGAAAGTTTGCAGTCGTCGGCTTCAGCCCCCACGCACATAATGCGGGGGTGTTCGGAAAGCACGTATTCACACTTGATCCAACGTCTTGGTCCATGGAGGAGGTGATAGCGCGGCGAACAAGGCAATCGGACTATATTGCTTTAACACTTTCACTTAGCCATAGGAGTTTGACAGTGGGGCTACTATATAGCCCCTGGTACTTCTGCCCTTATCCGAATATGGTTCGTGTACATACATGACCAGGAAACCGGTCCTTCATTAATGCGGAGGAATCACGAAGATTCCGCTGAGTCCTCGAGTGGTTGACGACTCTCGCGCTTTATCATGACAGTCAGTTTTCGGCTTTCTCTACTGAGGTGCTCATCCGGATGAACCAGGGCACAATCGCAGTAGTTCTTCTGGTGCCACCTTAGCCGATAGAACGGAACGTAAGGTAGCAAAACACGGGAGCCGAGCAAACCCAACATTTTACCAAAGACATGATTCGGAGCTGATGCATATAAGGCCAAACTCGCGACGCCAAACACTCCCTAAGGTATTCGGACTTTACAACATATATCGGGCTGAACAAAGCCCTTGATAATGAACCCTGAATTTCCAGGTACATGCATCAGTATGACATGGCGAAAATGCCAATAACGTCAGCATCCCTCTTGGTTGTGCTAAGTATCCAGAGGGTGTGAAGCAACAAGAGACAGTGAGAAAGGTTTACACAAGGTTTTAATCTAAAAATAAACCTTTGAGCAGGGCCCTGCTGCACGTTTGCGCCTGTGTCTCCGTTATGCCGTGTCCTGGAAGGGTGTAGCATGATTGTCATCTGCAAGAGAGAAAAAACCCAGGTGAAAGTCTATGTGCGGAAAATTGGTTATTCTTAATAGACCATTGAAATTCAATCTAAGTAAGGTCAAGCCGAACTATAGTCCTTTTTACATGCGGGAAGCCCCTAGCACCACCTATGGGGGTGTATCCATCGACCCAATCTCGGGTTGATCTGAACTGTTACAGTGAGGGGTGCACCAGACTCGTCTAGCCGTGTCCGCGGTCTTGACGACCGATCATTTATTCTGGTTGGAGGGGTCGTTCAGTGTTCGGCTGCAAAAGCCGCCATACATTCCTCCGCATGTAAGGAACGCTCTGAGTTTCTGCTAACTATGATGATGCCACGTGGACCGGGCATCTTAAGATTAAGATAAGCGTAATGTGGTATTGCATTAAAACGAGCGAAGGCTATTCTTCTGAGTAGTGCTTGATAGCCGCTTCGGAATGGAGCGATGTCGAAGGTTAATTTTTCACTTTGGAAGTTGTCGGGGGAACCGAATACAACCTCTAGTACTAGAGAGCCCGTGCAGCGGGCCTCTGGGCCTGGTACTACTCCTTTAAAGGTAGTATTGATGTGGCTGATTCTTGTTGGGTCTATCCCCATTTTGCGGACTGTGTCTTGATATATCAGATTAAGACTATTGCCGCCGTCCATAAGGACTCGGGTGAGATGGTATCCGTCAATTATTGGGTCTAGTACCGAGGCAGCCGATCCTCCGTGCCGGATACTAGTCGGGTGATCCCTGTGATCAAAAGTGATTGGGCAGGCCGACCAAGGGTTGAACTTGGGGGTAACGGGCTCTACGGCGTGTACGTCTCGGAGTGCGCGTGTGCTCCTCCTCTTTGTTACGTGGATCATGTTCACTGTTTTGACTTCTGGCGGGAATTTTTTCTGTCCCCCAGTGTTTTGTTGGTGAGGCTCATCCTCGTCTTCACTTGGTGTCTCCCTCCCCTTGTGTTCGGCGTTTAGCTTGCCGGCCTATTTGAAGTCCCAGCATTCTCTGTTGGTGTGATTTGCAGGTTTATCGGAGGTGTCGTGAATCTGACATAATCTGTCCAGAATCTTGTTTAGGCTGGACGGTCCATCTCTGCTACCTTTGAATGGCTTTTTCCGTTGACCGGGTCGAGAGCCCCTGAATCCGGTGTTTACCGCCGTGTTGTCTAGGCTGTCTTCGTTGCTTCAACGCTTGCTTTTATTGCGTCGTGGTTTTCCATTGCCATCCCTGACTTCGGATGTGCTTGGGTCGCTGGTGTCTCTGCGGGCCAGCCAACTATCCTCGCCCGCGCAAAAGTGGGTCATAAGGCTTGTTAGGGCTGCCATTGTCCTTGGTTTTTCCTGGCCGAGGTGTCTGGCAAGCCATTCGTCTTGGACACTATGTTTGAAAGCCGCTAGAGCTTCGGCGTCTGGGCAATCGACAATTTGATTCTTCTTAGTGAGGAATCTGTTCCAAAGCTTTCGGGGTTGACTCTCCGGGCTATTGAATTATGTGACTTAAATCGTCTGCATCCGGAGGTCGGACATAAGTCCCTTGAAAATTGGCCCGAAAAGCATCCTCAAGCTCTTCCCAACTTCCAATTGAGTTTTCGGGGAGGCTCTTTAACCAGTGCAGAGCTGGTCCTTTCAGCTTGAGGGGCAAGTATTTGATGGCGTGGAGATCATCTCCATGAGCCATGTGGATATGGAGGATAAAGTCCTCGATCTAGACCCCAGGGTCTGTCGTTCTGTTGTATGCCTCTATGTTCACAGGTTTGAATCCCTCAGGAAATTCATGATCCAGCACCTCGTCGGTGAAGCATAGGGGGTGCACGGCACCCTTGTATTTGGGTGTGTTTGACGGTTGTAGTGTTCGTTTTTGATTCCGAACTGTTATTCTGTCGGTATAGTTATTTGGGCAGCGATGATTCTGTGCCGGAACATGCTTCCTAGATCCGTAAATGGACCTGGTCAAACCGGCTTTTTGTGTAGGTCCTCACGTAGGTCGTGTGCTGACTTGTGTACGTCATCGTTAGCCGCCCTGTCGCGACCACGGGGTGGCCGGTTCGGTTGATCGGCCATTTTATTTTCCGGCTGAGTGGGCTCTAAGGCCTCATCGTCGAATTCAGGCAACAGCTTGCACTTTGGATAGCTTTTTGTGTGGTGATTACCGCCGTACTTTTCTTCCATGTCAAGCACTTTATTCCATCTGTTGTTGAGCATATTCTGCGGTCTTAAGCCTTTTCTTCTACTTCTTCAGGCTCCGCGCGGTTTCAATGGGCCTTTTATGAAGGTTCTCTTGTTCCAAGTGTCTTTCAGGGATGATGTGTGCATCGTCGTCCGGACTATTCATGTCTCCGGAGCCAGCTTGATGAGTTTTACCCTCGGGGTTGTCGTCACCGGACAGCGGCTCCGTACTATGTTCGCCATCCGCTGGTTCACCCTGCTCCACCGCTGGGTTCATGTGGTCGTTGTCTCCTTTGGGGTCGACCGGGGTGTTACTCTTTCTTGCACTGTTATCGTTGTTTTTGCCGAGGCGGGATTTGGAGCGGCGCTTACGCCATCACTTTGGTTGCTTCTCGAGGGAATTATCCTTCGCTGCTTCCTCCCGTTCCTCATCATCATTTTCTTTGGGTGTATCCACCATGTATATATCATGTGATGAAGTGGCAGTCCGGCGCCCTATGGGCGGTGGTTCCTATTCGTCTCCCGCATCGTCGTCCATACCGTCGATGTCTTCGGAGCCAAAATCGAGCATGTCGGTTAAGTCATCGACAGTGGCTACTAAGTGGGTGGTGGGTGGGGCACGAATTTCTTCGTCGTCCGCTTCCCACTCGAGCCAGACATAGTTCGTCCAAGGGTCTCCTGACAAGGAGAGAGACCGTAATGAGTTTAGCACGTTGCCCAAGGGCGAGTGCTGAAAGATATCCGCGGAAGTAAACTCCATGATCGGTGCCCAGTCGGATTAGATAGGCACAGATGCGGGCGGTTCGGAGTCTGTGGCTGGGGACGAATCCGAGTGTCCGGCAACACGGGTCTCATAGGAGGTGAAGTCAGAATTCAGCTCTATCGCCGCTGAGTGTGCGGCCTCCGTGGAGGGGTCCATCCACCCATCCTCGGACGGCGCGATATGTTCCGGATTGAAGGCCGGAGTAGTTACAGGTGTGATTTCCCGAACACTGTCCGGCTACAGAGCTAAACTATGCCCATCGTGATTGTGTGGCGCACTTGACATGGGTTCGAATCCGTCGAAGATCAAGTCTCCGCGGATGTCGGCGGTATAGTTCAAGCTTCCAAACCTGACCTAATGTCCAGGGGCGTAGCTCTCGATCTGCTCCAGATGGCCGAGCGAGTTGGCCTGCAGTACGAAGCCGCCGAATACGAAGATCTGTCCGGGAAGGAAAACCTCACCCTGGATCGCATCGTTGCCGATGATCGAAGGAGCCATCAAGCCTTATGGTGACGACACAGTGGAACTCTCAATGAAAGCACCAATGTCGGTGTCAAAACCGGCGGATCTCGGGTAGGGGGTCCTGAACTGTGCATCTAAGGCGGATGGTAACAGGAGGCGAGGGACACAATGTTTACCCAGGTTCGTGCCCTCTTGATGGAGGTAATACCCTACTTCTTGATTGATTGATCTTGATGATGTGAGTATTACAAGAGTTGATCTACCACGAGATCGGAGAGGCTAAACCCTAGAAGCTAGCCTATGGTATGATTGTTGTCGTCCTACGGACTAAAACCCTCCGGTTTATATAGACACCGGAAGGGGCTAGGGTTACACGGAGTCGGTTACAAGGGAGGAGATCTACATATACAAATTGCCAAGCTTTCCTTCCATGCAAAGGCGAGTCCCACCCGGACACAGGACGAAGTCTTCAATCTTGTATCTTCATAGTCCAACAGTCCGGCTGTCTGAGGACCCCCTAATCCAGGACTCCCTTAGAGGGCTTGGCCTCCAATGGAGTAGGTATCAAGTGGATGAGCAAAGCTCTGTCTCTCATATGAGCTAAAACCAATGCTAACCCTAGAAAGAGGGAGGAGAAGGAGTATATATAGTCTATGTGGACGAAGGGGTACATGGGCCTCGGCCCAACGTGCTGTGCACAGACAGGCGTCGGTCGTCCGACAGTTACCGGACGTTCGGTCATTGGCGGGGGTCCGGCCGTCCGGTAGTTGTCAGACGTCCGTCGTTTTGGCTCTGGATGGGCGATGTTGGATTTTCGGTCGGGGTCGGACGTCCGGTGTGTTGGAAATATGCCCTAGAGGCAATAATAAATTGGTTATTATTATATTTCCTTGTTCATGATAATCGTTTATTATCCATGCTAGAATTGTATTGATAGGAAACTCAGATACATGTGTGGATACATAGACAACACCATGTCCCTAGTAAGCCTCTAGTTGACTAGCTCGTTGATCAATGGATGGTTACGGTTTCCTGACCATGGACATTGGATGTCATTGATAACGGGATCACATCATTATGAGAATGATGTGATGGACAAGACCCAATCCTAAGCATAGCACTAGATCGTGTAGTTCATATGCTAAAGCTTTTCTAATGTCAAGTATCACTTCCTTAGACCATGAGATTGTGCAACTCCCGGATACCGTAGGAGTGCTTTGGGTGTGCCAAACGTCACAACGTAACTGGGTGGCTATAAAGGTACACTACGGGTATCTCCGAAAGTGTCTGTTGGGTTGGCACGAATCGAGACTGGGATTTGTCACTCCGTGCGACGGAGAGGTATCTCTGGGCCCACTCGGTAGGACATCATCATAATGTGCACAATGTGATCAAGGAGTTGATCACAGGATGATGTGTTACGGAACGAGTAAAGAGACTTGCCGGTAACGAGATTGAACAAGGTATCGGGATACCGACGATCGAATCTCGGGCAAGTATCGTACCGATAGACAAAGGGAATTGTATACAGGATTGATTAAGTCCTTGACATCGTGGTTCATCTGATGATATCATCGTGGAACATGTGGGAGCCAACATGGGTATCCAGATCCCGCTGTTGGTTATTGACCGGAGAACGTCTCGATCATGTCTGCATGTCTCCCGAACCCGTAGGGTCTACACACTTAAGGTTCGATGACGCTAGGGTTATAAAGGAAGTTTGTATGTGGTTACCGAATGTTGTTCGGAGTCCCGGATGAGATCCCGGACGTCAGGAGGAGTTCCGGAGGTAAAGATTTATATATGGGAAGTCCTGTTTTGGTCACCGAACAAGTTTCGGGGTCACCGGTATTGTACCGGGACCACCAGAAGGGTCCCGGGGGTCCACCTGGTGGGGCCACCTGCCCCGGGGGGCCACATGGGCTGTAGGGGTGTGCGCCTTGGCCTATATGGGCCAAGGGCACCAGCCCCAAGAGGCCCATGCGCCAAGAGATAAGGAAAGGAAGAGTCCTAAAAGGGGAAGGCACCTCCTAGGTGCCTTGGGGAGGAGGGACTCCTCCCTGGCCGCACCCTTCCTTGGAGGAAGGGCCAAGGCTGCGCCCCCCCCCCTCTCTCCCTTGCCCCTATATATATGTGGGGGGTGGGAGGGCAGCCATACCAATGTTCTGGTGCAGCCCTCCCCTTCTCCCAAGTACTTCTCCTCTCCCGTGGTGCTTGGCGAAGCCCTGCAGGATTGCCACGCTCCTCCACCACCACCACGCCGTTGTGCTGCTGCTGGATGGAGTCTTCCTCAACCTCTCCCTCTCTCCTTGCTGGATCAAGGCGTGGGAGACATCGTCGGGCTGTACGTGTGTTGAACGCGGAGGTGCCGTCCGTTCGGCACTAGGATCTCCGGTGATTTGGATCACGACGAGTACGACTCCATCAACCCCGTTCTCTTGAACGCTTCCGCTTATCGATCTACAAGGGTATGTAGATGCACTCTCCTTCCCCTCGTTGCTGGTCTCTCCATAGATAGATCTTGGTGACACGTAGGAAAATTTTGAATTTCTGCTACGTTACCCAACAGTGGCATCATGAGCTAGGTCTATGCGTAGTTTCTATGCACGAGTAGAACACAAAGTAGTTGTGGGCGTTGATTTTGTTCAATATGCTTACCGTTACTAGTCCAATCTTGATTCGGCGGCATTGTGGGATGAAGCGGCCCGGACCGACCTTACACGTACTCCTACGTGAGACTGGTTCCACCGACTGACATGCACTAGTTGCATAAGGTGGCTAGCGGGTGCCTGTCTCTCCCACTTTAGTCGGATCGGATTCGATGAACAGGGTCCTTATGAAGGGTAAATAGCAATTGGCATATCACGTTGTGGTCTTTGCGTAGGTAAGAAACGTTCTTGCTAGAAACCCATAGCAGCCACGTAAAACATGCAAACAACAATTAGAGGACGTCTAACTTGTTTTTGCAGGGTATGCTATGTGATGTGATATGGCCAAGAAGAATGTGATGAATGATATGTGATGTATGAGATTGATCATGTTCTTGTAATAGGAATCACGACTTGCATGTCGATGAGTATGACAACCGGCAGGAGCCATAGGAGTTGTCTTTATTTATTTATGACCTGCGTGTCAACATAAACGTCATGTAATTACTTTACTTTATTGCTAAAGCATTAGCCATAGTAGTAGAAGTAATAGATGAAGTGACAACTTCAAGAAGACACGATGATGGAGATCATGGTGTCATGCCAGTGACAACGATGATCATGGAGCCCCGAAGATGCAGATCAAAAGGAGCAAAATGATATTGGCCATATCATGTCACTATTTGATTGCATGTGATGTTTATCATGTTTATACATCTTATTTGCTTAGAACGACGGTAGTAAATAAGATGATCCATCACTAAAATTTCAAGAAGGTGTTCCCCCTAACTGTGCACCGTTGCGAAAGTTCGTCGTTTTGAAGCACCACGTGATGATCGGGTGTGATAGATTCTTATGTTCGAATACAACGGGTGTTGACGAGCCTAGCATGTACAGACATGGCCTCGGAACACATGCGAAACACTTAGGTTAATTTGACGATCCTAGCATGTACAGACATGGTCTCGGAACACAAGAGACCGAAAGGTCGAGCATGAGTCGTATAGAAGATACGATCAACATGAAGATGTTCACCGATGTTGACTAGTCCGTCTCACGTGATGATCGGACATGGCCTAGTTGACTCGGATCATGTAATCACTTAGATGAATAGAGGGATGTCTATCTGAGTGGGAGTTCATAAGATGAACTTAATTATCCTGAACATAGTCAAAAGGTCTTCGCAAATTATGTCATAGCTCGTGCTTCAGTTCTACTATTTAGATATGTTCCTAGAGAAAATTTAGTTGAAAGTTGATAGTAGTAATTATGCGGACTAGGTCCGTAAACTGAGGTTTGTCCTCATTGCTTCATAGAAGGCTTATGTCCTTATGCACCGCTCAGTGTGCTGAACCTCGAACGTTGTCTATGGATGTTGCGAACATCTGACATACACATTTTGATAACTACGTGATAGTTCAGTTAAACGGCTTAGAGTTGAGGCACCGAAGACGTTTTGAAACGTCGCAAAACATATGAGATGTTTCGAGGGCTGAAATTGGGATTTCAGGCTCGTGCCCACGTCAAGAGGTATGAGACCTCCAACAATTTTCTTAGCCTGCAAACTAAGGAGAAAAGCTCAATTGTTGAGCTTGTGCTCAGATTGTCTGAGTACAACAATCATTTGAATCGAGTGGGAGTTGATCTTCCAGATGAGATAGTGATGTTTCTCCGAAGTCATTACCACCAAGCTGCTAGAGCTTCATGATGAACTATAATATATCAGGGACATATATGATGATCCTTGAGATATTCGTGATGTTTGACACCACAAAAGTAGAAATCAAGAAGGAGCATCAATTGTTGATGGTTGGTGAAACCACTAGTTTCAAGAAGGGCAAGGGCAAAAAGGGATGCTTCATGAAACGGCAAATCAGCTACTGCTCTAGTGAAGAAACCCAAGGTTGAACCCAAACCCGAGACTAAGTGCTTCTGTAATAAGGGGAACAACCACTGGAGCAGAATTATCCTAGATACTTGGTAGATGAGAAGGCTGTCGATAGAAGTATATTGGATATACATTATGTTAATGTGTACTTTATTAGTACTCCTAGTAGCACCAGGGTATTAGATACCGGTTCGGTTACTAAGTGTTAGTAACTCGAAACAAAAGCTACGGAATAAACGGAGACTAGCTAAAAGGTGAGATGACGATATGTGTTGGAAGTATTTCCAAGGTTGATCAAATATCGTACGCTCCCTCCACCATCGAGATTGGTGTTTGCGTTGAGCATAGACATGATTGGATTATGTCTATCGCAATACGGTTATTCATTTAAGGAGAATAATGGTTACTCTATTTATTTGAATAATACCTTCAATGGTCTTGCACCTAAAATGAATGGTTTATTAATCTCGATCGTAGTGATACACATGTTCATGCCAAAAGATATAAGATAGTAATGATAGTACCACCTACTTGTGGCACTGCCACGTAAGTCATATCGGTATAAAACGCATGAAGAAGCTCCATGTTGATGGATCTTTGGGCTCACTCATTTTTGAAAAGTTTGAGACATGCAAACCATGTCTATTGGTGTATATGCATGAAGAAACTCCATGCAAATGGACCGTTTGGACTCACTTGATTTTTGAATCACTTGAGACATGCAAATCATACCACATGGGTAAGATGACTGAAAGCCTCGTTTTCAGTAAAATGGAACTAGAAAGCAACTCGATGGAAGTAATACATTTTGATGTGTGCAATCCAATGAGTGCTAAGGCATGTAGTGGATATCGTTATGTTCTTACTTCACAGATGATTTGAGTAGATGTTGAGTATATTTACTTGATGAATCACGAGTCTGAATTATTGAAAGGTTCAAGTAATTTCAGGGTGAAATTGAAAGATCGTCGTGACAAGAGGATAAAATATCTATGATATGATCATAGAGATGAATATCTGAATTACGAGTTTGGCACAGAATTAAGACATTGTGGAAATTGTTTCACAACTAATACGGCCTGGAACACCGTAGTGTGATGGTGTGTCCGAACATCATAACTGCACCCTATTGGATATGATGCATACCATGATGTCTCTTATCGAATTACCACGATAGTTTATGGGTTAGGCATTAGAGACAACCACATTCACTTTAAATAGGGCACCATGTAATTCCGATGAGATGACACCATATGAACTATGGTTTAGAGAAACCTAAGCTGTCATTTCTTAAAAGTTTGGGGCTGCGACGCTTATGTGAAAAAGTTTCAGGCTGATAAGCTCGAACCCAAAGCGGATAAATGCATCTTCATAGGACACCCAAAACAGTTGGGTATACCTCCTCTCTCAGATTCGAAAGCAATAAGGCATTGTTTCTAGAATCGGGTCCTTTCTCGAGGAAAAGTTTCTCTCGAAAGAATTGAGTGGGAGGGTGGTGGAGACTTGATGAGGTTATTGAACCGTCTCTTCAACTAGTGTGTGGCAGGGCACAGGAGTTGTTCCTGTGGCACCTACACCAATTGAAGTGGAAGCTTATGATAGTGATCATGAAACTTCAGATCAAGTCACTACCAAACCTCGTGGGATGACAAGGATGCGTACTACTTCAGAGTGGTATGTAATCCTGTCTTGGAAGTCATGTTGCTAGACAACAATGAACCTACGAGCTATGGAGAAGCGATGGTGGGCCTGGATTCCAAAATGGCTCGAGGCCATATAATCCGAGAGAGGATCCATATATGAAAACAAAGTGTAGACTTTGGGAGAACTACTTGATGGTCGTAAGGCTGTTAGGTACATATGGATTTTAAAAGGAAGACGGACAATGATGGTAGGTATCACCATTAAGAAAGCTCGACTTGTCGTTAAGATGTTTTCCGACAAGTTCAAGGAGTTGACTGCGATGAGACTTTCTCACTCGTAGCAAAGCTAAGAGTCTGTTGGAATTATATTAGCAATTACTGCATTATTTGTGAAATCTTGCAGATAGGATGCCAAAAACCATTGTTTCCTCGACGATTTTTGAGGAAAGGTTGTATGTGATACAACCGGAAGGTTTTGTTAAGCCTGAAAGATGCTAATAAGTATGCAAAGCTCCAGCAATCCTTCTAAGGACTGGAGTAAGCATCTCGGAGTTGGAATGTATGCTTTGATAAGATGATCAAAGTTTTGGGTGTATACAAAGTTTATGAGATACTTGTATTTCCAAAGAAGTGAGTGGGAGCACTATAGAATTTCTGATGAATATATGTTGTTGACATATTGTTGATCAGAAATGACGTAGAATTTCTGGAAAGCATATAGGGTTATTTGGAAAGTATTTTTCAATGGAAAGCCTGGATTGAGCTACTTGAACATTGAGCATCAAGATCTATAAGGATAGATCAAAATTCTTAATGGTACTTTCAAATGAGCACATACCTTGACATGATCTTGAAGGTGTTCAAGATGGACCAGTCAAAGAAGGAGTTCTTGCCTGAGTTGTAAGGTATGAAGTTAAGACTTAAAGCTCGACCACGGCAGAAGAAAGAGAAAGGACGAATGTCGTCCCCTATGCTTTTGTCATAGGCTCTATACGGTATGCCATGCTGAGTACCGCACCTGATGTGTGCCTTGCCACATGTCTGGCAAGAGGGTACAAAGGTGATCCAGGAGTGGATCACCGGATAGCGGTCAAAATTGTCCTTGGAGTAATAAGGACATGTTTCTCGATTATGGAGGTGATAAAGAGTTCGGCGTAAAGGGTTACATCGATGCAAGCTTAACACCTATCCGGATAGCCCTAAAACGTAGGTAGGAGAAGAGTATATATAGTCTAGGTGGGCAAAGTGTTGGAAATATGCCCTAGAGGCAATAATAAATTGATTATTATTATATTTCCTTGTTCATGATAATCGTTTATTATCCATGCTAGAATTGTATTGATAGGAAACTCAGATACATGTGTGGATACATAGACAACACCATGTCCCTAGTAAGCCTCTAGTTGACTAGCTCGTTGATCAATAGATGGTTACGGTTTCCTGACCATGGACATTGGATGTCATTGATAACGGGATCACATCATTAGGAGAATGATGTGATGGACAAAGACCCAATCTTAAGCCTAGCACAAGATCATGTAGTTCATATGCTAAAGCTTTTCTAATGTCAAGTATCATTTCCTTAGACCATGAGATTGTGCAACTCCCGGATACCGTAGGAGTGCTTTGGGTGTGCCAAACGTCACAACGTAACTGGGTGGCTATAAAGGTACACTACAGGTATCTCCGAAATTGTCTGTTGGGTTGCATGAATCGAGACTGGGATTTGTCACTCCGTGTAAACGGAGAGGTATCTCTGGGCCCACTCGGTAGGACATCATCATAATGTGCACAATGTGATCAAGGAGTTGATCACGGGATGATGTGTTACGGAACGAGTAAAGAGACTTGCCGTTAACGATATTGAACAAGGTATCGGGATACCGACGATCGAATCTCGGGCAAGTATCGTACCGCTAGACAAAGGGAATTGTATACGGGATTGATTAAGTCCTTGACATCGTGGTTCATCCGATGAGATCATCGTGGAACATGTGGGAGCCAACATGGGTATCCAGATCCCGTTGTTGGTTATTGACTGGAGAGTCATCTCGGTCATGTCTGCATGTCTCCCGAACCCGTAGGGTCTACACACTTAAGGTTCGGTGACGCTAGGGTTATAGAGATATTAGTATGTGGTAACCCGAAAGTTGTTCGGAGTCCCGGATGAGATCCCGGACGTCACGAGGAGTTCCGGAATGGTCCGGAGGTAAAGAATTATATATAGGAAGTGCTATTTCGGCCATCGGGACAAGTTTCGGGGTCACCGGTATTGTACCGGGACCACCGGAAGGGTCCCGGGGGTCCACCGGGTGGGGCCACCTGCCCTGGGGGCCACATGGGATGTAGGGGGTGTGCCTTGGCCTATATGGGCCAAGGGCACCAGCCCCAAGAGGCCCATGCGCCAAGAGTCAAGGGAAAGGAAGAGTCCTAAAGGGGGAAGGCACCTCCGAGGTGCCTTGGGGAGGAGGGACTCCTCCCTTGGCCACACCCTTCCTTGGAGGAAGGGCCAAGGCTGCGCCCCCCCTCTCCCTTGGCCCTATATATAGTGGGGAAGGGAGGGCAGCAACACCTATGCCCTGGCGCCTCCCTCTCCCTCCCATGACACATCTCCCTCCTGCTGCAGCGCTTGGCGAAGCCCTGTTGGAATCCCGCTACTTCTACCACCACGCTGCCGTGCTGCTGGATCTCCATCAACCTCTCCTCCCCCCTTGCTGGATCAAGAAGGAGGAGATGTCGCTGCTCCGTACGTGTGTTGAACGCGGAGGTGCCGTCCGTTCGGCGCTAGGATCATCGGTGATTTGGATCACGACGAGTACGACTCCATCAACCCCGTTCTCTTTAACGCTTCCGCGTGCGATCTACAAGGGTATGTAGATCCACTCCTCCCTCGTTGCTAGATGACTCCATAGATAGATGTTGGTGACACATAGGAAAATTTTGAATTTATGCTACGTTCCCCAACACGAAGGGGTACACGGGCCTCGGGCCCTTACACTGTGCGCAGACAGGGGAGGCCGGATGTCCAGGCATCGGGCCGGATGTCCGGGCTTTCATGCGGGGCCGGATGTCCGGGCTGGAGTGGCCGGATGTCCGGGCTGGAGAAGCTGGCCTTGTTGCTCTCAGGTTCGGTGCTTTCCGGATATCCGGGCTGGGGGCGGATTTCCGGGAGCTCGGGAAGGGCTGGATGTGCGGGGCCTGCCGATGCTTGGCGGCTGTGCAACTGTGATGGACGACCCTCCAGGGGGCCGGATGTCCGGGGCCTGTAGATGCTCGACGGCTGGAATGCTGCTGTAGTTGATGTCTCCAGCGGCCGGATGTCCGGGCCCTGGAGCTGCCTTCTTCTCCTTTCGGCGTTCCTCTTCATCCGTGGACTTGGCCGCTTGTCTGTCTTCACGTGCATCTTCGGGAGGGTCCTCTTGGTACCTAATCATGCACAACATTTCGGACTTAGGTAATAGCCATGTCTCGAGAGGGTCATATGTAATATCACTAAGGAGAGAAGTCACCTCGGTCTTGAGAGCTCCAGCTCTAGCTCGAGTCATAGGTCCTCTTGGCACTTCGTGAGACGATGGTAGGTCCATGGGGATGACCATAGGATGCTCCGCAGCATCTCCCCTCCCTTGGGAAGATCCGACCTCGGATCGAAATCCTCATCACCATGGTAGGGAGAGAGATCTTTGACGTTGAAGATGTCGCTCACGAAGTACTTGTCGCGTGGAATGTCGATCTTGTAGGCATTGTTGTTGTAGCATTCAAGCACCTTGAAGGGTCCATTCGCTCGTGGTCGAAGTTTGGACTTGCGTTCGTGGGGGAAGCGGTCCTTGCGAAGGTGTAGCCACACAAGATCTCCAATGTTGAATATCATGGGGTGCTTGTTGATGTTGAGCTTGGTCGCAAGTCGTTGTACTTGGCGCTCGATGGTGTGCCTTGTATCTTCATGCACCTTCTTGAGATGGTTCACACGTGCACTTGCGTCCATATTGATGCGCTCTTGTAGTGGTAGCGAGAGAATGTCCAAAGGGGACAATGGGTTGAATCCGTAGACGACCTCGAAGGGGGACTTGCCGGTAGTTGAGTGTCTTGTGTGGTTGTAGGTGAACTCGGCGATAGGTAGACACTCCTCCCACTCCTTAATGTTCTTCTTGATTAGCACTCGAAGTAGAGCGGAGAGTGTGCGGTTGGTCACCTCCGTTTGGCCGTCGGTTTGAGGATGGTAAGCCGTGGAGAAGAGTAGCTTGATTCCGAGCTTGGCACATAGGGTCTTCCAAAAGTAACTCAAGAACTTGACGTCGCGATCCGAGACAGTCTTCTTTGGCACTCCATGTAGTCGTAAGATTTCCCTACAAAAGATATTGGTAACATGTGAAGCATCGTCGATCTTGTTGCAAGGAATAAAATGTGCCATCTTAGAGAATCGGTCCACAACAACAAATACTGAATCCTTTCCATTTCTAGTTCTAGGCAATCCAAGTACAAAATCCATGCTAATATCTTCCCATGGTTGATATGGAATTGGGAGAGGCATATAAAGTCCATGGGATTGAGCTTTAGACTTAGCTTTGCGACATGTAGAGCATCGGTTGGTGAAGTGGTGGACTTCGCAAAACATCTTGGGCCAATAATAGTTCTTGGAGAGCATAGCAAAAGTCTTGTCGCATCCAAAATGTCCCATTAGTCCTCCTCCATGAGATTCCTGCAAAAGCAACAAACGAAGAGAAGACTCGGGGATGCAAAGTTTGTTAGCTCTCATAAGATATCCATCTTTGATGTTATAGCATTCCCAAGATGCATGCGTCATACACTTGGCATAAGGAGTAGTAAAAGTGGGATCATGCGCATACAAGCCTTTTATGTGCTCAAAGCTAATGTCATCCAATTCAAGTTGAGTAACAAGCATGCATATGCGGGAAAGAGCGTCCGCCACAACATTTTCCTTACCTTTGATGTACTTGATGACATAAGGAAAAGACTCAATGAATTCACTCCATTTAGCACGACGCTTGTTCAACTTAGTTTGACCCTTAAGGTATTTAAGCGTTTCATGATCAGTATGAATGATAAATTCATGAGGGCGAAGATAATGTTCCCATTCATGCAAAACTCGCACTAAAGCATATAACTCTTTGTCATAGATGGGGTAATTGAGTTGCGCCCCGGAAAGTTTCTCACTAAAGTAAGCTATGGGGCGCTTCTCTTGCGTTAACACACCTCCTATGCCATTACCACTAGCATCACAATGAATCTCAAAGGGTTTGTCAAGTTGGGTAATGCAAGCACGGGAGCATGAGTAAGCAAATTCTTAAGCTCATTGAATGCGATATCTTTGGATGGTCCCCAAACAAAAGGCACATTTTTCTTGCTCAAAGCATGCAAAGGTGAAGCAATGGTGCTAAAGTCCTTCACAAATCTATGGTAGAAACCGGCTAAACCAAGGAAGCTACGCACTTGATGCAAGTTGGTTGGTTGTGGCCAAGTTTTAATAGCATTGATCTTAGAGTCATCAACATGAACACCCTTAGAGGAAACTACAAAACCGAGGAAAACAAGATTATCAATGCCAAAAAGGCACTTTTCCATGTTAGCATAGAGATGCTCTTTTCGAAGAGTTTGCAAAATGGTTCAAACATGGGTGACATGATCTTTAAGAGATTTGCTATAAACAAGGATATCATCGAAGTAGACCACAACAAACTCACCAATGTAAGGGCGAAAGACATGATTCATAAGACGCATAAAAGTACCCGGTGCTTCCGATAAACCCATAGGCATGACTAACCACTCATACAAATGAAACTTTGTTTTGAAAGCGGTTTTCCATTCATCACCCTCTTGTATGCGGATTTGATAGTAACCACTTTTAAGATCAATTTTGGAAAATATAGTGGCACCACTAAGTTCATCAAGCATATCATCAAGGCGTGGAATGGGATACCTATAGCGAACGATGATAGCATTGATAGGTCTACAATCGGAACACATGCGAAAGCTACCATCTCTTTTGGCACAAGAATGACCGAAACGACACAAGGACTCAAACTTTCGCGCACATGTCCATGGTCTATGAGATGCTTTACTTGCCTTTGTATTTCTTTGGTTTCTTCGGGGTTGACGCGACAGGGAGCTTTGTTTGGAAGTGGTGCTCCGGGGATGAGGTCAATGCGGTGCTCAATGCCTCGTAGTGGAGGTAGTCCCGGAGGTAGCTCGTCGGCGAAAACATCTTGGAATTCCTGCAAAAGAGAAGACAACACTAAAGGTAGAGTGTGAGAGGTGTTAGCTTGTGGTGCGTCGTCCTTGCACAAAAGGATGTAGTGTATCACACTAGATGGGTTCTCACACACTTCTCTTATCTCACATTTGGTGGTAAATAGAACTAGGTTCTTCTTTTCGCTCATCGTGGAGGCACTCGATTTGGGTTTGTGGCGCTCACTCTCTTTTTGGTGGTTCGCTCTCTCACTATTCTCTCCACGATGGGTGGCTTGATTGTCGGCGATCACTTGGCTTGGAGCCATAGGGCGAAGTACGTACTCCTTTCCTTTCATCTTGAAGATGTAGTGGTTCGTTCGGCCATTGTGGATGACACCTCTATCAAATTGCCATGGTCGACCAAGAAGAAGGTGGCAAACGGTCATTGGAACGACATCACACTCCAAAGTGTCTTCGTAAGCTTTGATTTTGAAGGAGACTTGCACTCTATGCTCGACTTGAATAGTGCCGGAGTCTCTTAGCCATTGAACTTTGTAGGGATGTGGGTGCTTCGTCTTGGGCAATTGGAGCTTGGAGCAAAGTTCTTCACCTGCTAAGTTATGGCAACTCCCTCCATCGATGATGACCTTGACGGACCTTCCATTGATGCCGGCCTTGGTATGGAATATGTGGCATCTTTGGTCTTCTTCTTGGTGATGTTGAAGGGTCAAGACCTTTGAGACAACAAGAGCGGGACTTGAATCTTCATCACAAAAGACTTGTTCCTCTTCATCATTCACTTGTCGGTGCATGGCGACTTGCTCAAGTGCTTTCGTTTCTCCTTCACTCATGGAGTCGTATGTACCATCGTCTTTGAGGATCATGGTCCGCTTGTTGGTACACTCAAAGGACTTGTGGCCTCGGCCTCCGCATGTGAAGCATTGGAAGGAACTTGTATTGACGGTCTCATCGGTTGGGGTGGATGATGGTGAAGCTCTCGGCTTGAAGTTGCTGATTGTAGGAAGATGACTTGGGGTTGTCGAAGCTTTCTTGTAACTCGACTTGTCGACGTTGCTTGTAGAAGGCTTTGTTGATGTAGACGGTGTTTGAGTCGTTGATGCTTGGGTGTTGGAGAAACCATATGACTTGGATGAGAACTTGGCATACTTGAAGTCATCTTGCACTTGACGTTCCGCTTTGGTAGCTTGATGCACTAGCTCAATGAGGTTCGAGTATGGTTGGAAGTCGGCGATCTTCTTGATAGGGTTATTGAGTCCATTCAATAAATGCGCCATAGTTTGCTCATCATCTTCCGTGACATTGGCCCGTATCATTGCAATCTCCATTTCCTTGTAGTACTCTTCAACGCTCTTGGTTCCTTGCTTGAGTAGTTGGAGTTTCTTCAAGAGGTCGCAGTTGTAGTAGGTAGGCACGAAGCATGCTCTCATGACATCCTTCATTTGCGCCCAAGCAGTGATGGGTGGTTCACCTTTTGCCTCTCGGCGCTCAATGACTTGTTCCCACCAAATGAGGACATAGTCTTGGAACTCAAGGGATGCCATCGTGATCTTCTTCTCTTATTCATAGTTGTGCAAGCGGAAGATTTTGTCGACCTTCAATGCCCATGAAAGGTACTCTTTGGGATCGTTGCTTCCATTGAGCTTGGGCATGGTGAACTTTAGCTTGCGGTAGCGTTGCTCTTCATTGTGTTCGGGTCGTGGATGATGACGTCCTTGACGAGGAGGATCGTTTCTCACAACTTGCTCTTGCCATGGAGGATTTCCATTGTCTTCTTGCTCTTGTTGAACTTGATGTTCTTGGCGAGCTTGTGGAGGAACTTGTCGAGCTTGAGTTGCACGCGAGCTTGATATATGCGTTCGTGAACTTCTTCGCGAAGTGCTTCTTCATGTTCACGAGCTTGTCATCCTTGGTTGGCTATGACTCGACTTGATTCTCGGAGGGCTTTTTGCGCCTCAAGTGCTTGAGCTTCTCGCAATTGTTGCTCTTGACGTTGTGCCTCAGCATCTTGTGCTTCTTGGTGAAGACACGCTCGCTCTTCCTCTTCGTGTTGGCGTTGTCGTTGTCGTTCTCATGCTTGCGCAAAGGTAGCTTGGTTTTGACAATGTCGTTGTTCTTGCGAGTTGTTGTCGTGTAGAGGGTTGCGGTTGGCTTGATGATCTTGGCGCGCGGCATGACGAAGAGTATCCGATGTCGGTGTACTTGAGCCGGAGATGGTGTAGTCGGAGTGTCGCTCCGTCTTGATGAGGACGAAGTGGAAGAAGAGCGGTTGAGCAACAAAGCACGAATCTCGTCCATTCTTGCATCGTTCTCTTGCTTGTGGTCATCGAGCTTGTGGTCAAAGTAGTCTCTTGTACATTGCTCGGAGAGTCGCAAGTCGGTGGCGAGGTTGTCGATGCGTTCACTCATTGCTTGTTGCTCTTGATGCAAAGCACATTGTGCACCAAAGAGGTGGCTCTTTGTGACGTAGGAGTTCATGTCGTCGTCTTGCCCGATGAAGAGTGGGTTGGTAGAAGTACTTGGCCTATCCATCATTCCAAGATAAATATGTGAGTGGGAGAAGGAGAAGAACTTATAACAAATGTACCTTGACCGATGTTGAAGATGGATCAAAGATCACTCCAATGTGGAACAAGGAAATAGAACAATTGGTACCAATTCTTGTCGGTTTCTCACACCTACACAAGTAAAAGCTTATGGTGGAGCTTGGTTAGGATGGTGGCACAAAATTTGATGCAATTGTTAGTGAGCTTCAATAATGTTGGAAAAGATTCTCAAGTTTGCAATGCAACAAGTAGACCAAGCAATATAAGGTACACGGAAACACACACGCAAAGAGATAAGTGGGGTCGTGCAACCAAGGATGAGCCAAAATGTGGAATCCACGAAAATGCTCTTATTGCACAACACTAGAGAGACGCTAGCACGATTGCACAATAGGCGGATACGAAGACTTGTGCACAACCTACTAAGCAAAAATGCAACGACTTCTATCCCAGGTATACTCTATGTATGGTGTTTCGATGATATGATCCAAGATGATCTAGTATGACAATCTTAATGTTGTATGATGCTATGGTTCTTGCTTAAAAGCTCTTTGCTTATCTTCCCCTTTTGCTTAAAAGCTTGTTTGGCTCTTTGTTGTTTGAGCTCTTTTCTCATGCAATGCTTCACGAACCAAGATAACAATTGTGTATGCGATGACAACCTTGTGACACAAGAGATGATACCAAGATATGCACCAATGATATGTATGTATGCTATGGGAAGTATGATCACTAATGTGCACAAGTCACGTTGCCGGCAATACTCAAAGGCTAGTCTCGATGGGTAAGCGACGCAAAAGAGTAAGGCTATGATGGCTATCAACATAATGGCAAGAATGATGTATCACTATACCAAGATGACTTTACCACTTCTTGCTTACGGTATGGTGTCAAAATGGTGTAGTGGTTGTTGTCGATGACGCGTCCGTGGCGAAGATGAGCGGCGGTGATGTTGATGCCGAACCGTACCTAAATAGCCGAAACACAATAGGACACGGAACCGCAACTCAAATTCTCAAAGCAAAACGTGACAAAATTGTCGGAGTTGGTAGTGGTAAGTGATGGTGGTGTATGTGGTATATGGCGGTGCTATGCGGAAGTGGTGGTGGTATGCGGAAGTGTATGTGGGCACCGGAACAAAATTTGGCGAAGTATGGATGGAAAAATGGGTGGTGGATGGAAGTGATGCTGCCAGGGGCCGGATCTCCGGGCTTGATGGCCGGATGTTCGGGTGGCCGGATGTCTGGGCTGTCGGGCCGGATGTCTGGGCTCTGGATCCGTGGACGAACTCGATGAACTTCACGTGGAGAGGTCAAATCCGGGCAAAATTCAGAGAAATTTGTGGATGGAAATTGGGGAAAGTTGATGGAAAGCTAGATCTACCCGCAATACATGAAATCCGTGGATCAAATCCAACAAAACTTCATCACACCAACAAATCACAAAAAAAAATTTGGGGCTATTTTTGTGGGGAATTTTCAAATCAGGGAGAAAACCAACAAAACAAGGCTAGAAAACAAAGAGGGGAGGCTCCGAAATCGTGATCAATGTGGCTCTAGATACCAAGATGATGTAGGGTGGAAACCCTAGGGGCCAATCTTTCACGAAAGGAGCGGATCCCATGATGAACACGAAGAACACGAGGGGAAACACAAGGGGAAATCACAAGGGGCACAAAGAGAAACACTCAAACCAACAAGATTAAGTCACACATGTGCTAGATCCATGAACACAAATGAGATACAAGATCCAAAGTCAACAAGGGACGATACAAATGGTAACCGGTCTTCTCCGTGAGGAGGTCTTGAATCCAAGTGGATCTTCTTCGAAGAGGGGCCGCGGTCTCTCTCGTGGAGTAGATCCGGATGGATGAGCAAAGCTCTATCTCACAAATGAGCTAACACAACGCTAACCCTAAAACGTAGGTAGGAGGAGAGTATATATAGTCTAGGGGGCGAAAGGGTACATGGGCCTCGGCCCTTTACTATGCACAGACAGACGGGGCCGGACGTCTAGGTGTCGGGCCGGATGTCCGGGCCTTCGGGAGGAGCCGGATGTCCGGGGCTAGGGCCGGATGTCCGGGCTAATGGGGCTTCTCTTCTGTCCTATGTTTGCAGCTTGTCCGGATATCCGGGTGTTGGGGCCGGATTTCCGGGCCGGGCCGGATGTCCGGGGCCTGTAGATGCTCGGCGGCTGGAATGCTGCTGTAGTCGATGTCTCCAGTGGCTGGATGTCCGGGCCCTGGAGCTGCCTTCTTCTCCTTTCGGCGTTCCTCTTCATCCGTGGACTTGGCGGCTTGTCCGTCTGCACGTGCATCTTCGGGAGGGTCCTCTTGGTACCTAATCACGCACATTATCTCGGACTTAGGTAGTAGCCATGTCTCGAGAGGGTCATATGTAATATCACTAAGGAGCGAAGTCACCTCGGTCTCGAGAGCTCTAGCTCTAGCTCGAGTCATAGGTCCTCTTGGCACTTCGTGAGACGATGGTAGGTCCATGGGGATGACCATAGGATGCTCCGCATCACCGCGCCTGCTGGCCGCCGAAACGAGCAGGAGATATTCCATGGCGCCTCCTTCCGCTTCCCCCCTGCTGCAGAACTCCATTGCCCCTGCTCCTCTTCACCTCGCGCGCTGACCGACCGCTGCTGCCACGGGACCATGTTGGCCTACCTCCTGCCCCGAGCTCCTCCCAGGAACCAAATCCTCCACAGTTCGGTCCAGATCCGGCCGGCATCCGCTAGGTTGCCCGTTCCTGGCCGGATCCCGCCGTCCCGGTCCTCCCCTGCAAGCTCTCGCCGCCGTGCAGAGTTCCTCCTGCCGCCGCTGCTTCACTGGAGAGCTTTGCCGCGCCAAGCTCCCTTGCTTCTTCTGTGTCTAGCTGTAGCTCGAGCGCTATGCTCTCGCTCGCGTGCATCGACCGCACGTGGGCCACCTCATCCGCAACGCCTCCTAGGCCCAGCCGTGCCAGATCTGCCTGCAGCCTTGCCTCCCACCAACTAGGCCTCAGCCCACTAGGTGAGGCCACCCCCAGCGCCCACTATTCTGTGCAGCCCGGTAGACCAGATTCGGCCCGGCTACATTTTTTCCCTGCTGACATTTTTCCTAATATCCAGTGCATGCATAATTACAGGAATGTCACTATTTTGTATTGTTAATAACTAAATGTCCACGCATCATAATTGAACAAACTAAATATGTAAAATACTTAGAATTTCATCTAGTTTCATAATATGATGCTCTCATCCATGTTTAAAATGTTGTTTGCATTTATTTTGCATAATGACTTGTTAAAATGCTTTATTTCATAACTAAATAACCAT